>NC_070594.1:683018-983018 GCF_027409825.1 Scomber japonicus | reverse complement strand
ACGGGTCTATGGATGATCAGAGGTCAGAATATACTTTTCTTTGTCTGTTTCTCTCCATTTCTCCTGAGAAGAGGTGTGATGTCTTTGTCATGATCACTTCATTGATTCTTCACTATTGACTCTTTATTATTAATTAATGTCACATTTTCAGATCTCAGTACAAATATCAAACCCAGAGTTAAAACAGTTGGATTCTGGTTTGAGAGACTGTAAGAACATTTAAACACAGTCCTTCATCATGTGACACATTCACAGATCTCAGCATCCATCATCTAAACCTTTGTATGTTCTCAGGAGCAGCAGCGTCTTCCAGCTCAAACCTCAACACATTTAAACACATCATGTCACATTACATTCTCAGCTGGGACTAAAACCAGCAGCGCTTCTCTCTTCCTTTCCTTCCTTCCTTCCTTCTTTCCTTCCTTCCTTCCTCCCTCCTTTCCTCCCTTCCTTCCTTCCTTCCTCCCTCCTTTCCTTCCTTCCTTCCTCCCTCCTTTCCTCCCTTCCTTCCTTCTTTCCTTCCTTCCTCCCTCCCTCCTTTCCTTCCTTCTATCCTTTCCTCCCTTCCTTCCTTCTTTCCTTCCTTCCTTCCTCCCTCCCTCTTTTCCTTCCTTCCTCCTTTCCTTCCCCCTTTCCTTTCCTCCTATCCTTCCTTCTTCCTCCCTTCCGTCCTTCTTTTCTTTCCTCCTTTCCTTCCTCCTTCCTCCCTCCTTTCCTTTCCTTCCTTCTTTCCTTTCCTCCCTTCCTTCCTTCTTCCTCCCTTCCTTCCTTCTTTTCTTTCCTCCTTTCCTTCCTCCTTCCTCCCTCCTTTCCTTCCTTCTTTCCTTTCCTCCCTTCCCTCCTTCCTCCCTCCTTTCCTTATTTCATCTCTCCTTTCCTCCCTTCCTTCCTTCCTCCCTCCTTTCCTTCCTTCTTTCCTTTCCTTTCCTTTCCTTTCCTTTCCTTCCTTCCTTCATTCCTCCTTCCCTCCGTCTATCTTTCTTTCCTCCCTCCTTTCCTTCCTTCTTCCTGCCTTCCTTCCTTCCTTCCTTTCCTTCCTTACCTCATTCTCTCTTTCTTTCCTCCCTCCTTTTCTCTTTCCTTCCTCCCTCCTTCCTTCCCTCCTTTCCTTCCTTCCTTCCTTCCTTTCCTCCCTCCTTCTCTCTTTCCTTCCTCCCTCCTTCCTTCCCTCCTTTCCTTCCTTCCTTTCCTTCCTTCCCTCCTTCTCTCTTTCTTCCCCTCCTCCTTTCCTTCCTTCTTCCTTCCTTCCTTCCTTCCTTCCTTCCTTCCTTCCTTCCTTCCTTTCCTTCCTTACCTCATTCTCTCTTTCCTTCCTCCCTCCTTCCTCCCCTCCTTTCCTTCCTTCCTTCCTCCTTCCTTCCTTCCTTCCTTTCCTCTGCTGCTTTATTATGGGCTCTATTCTTCTCCTCCCTCCTTTCCTTCCTTCCTTCATTCCTCCTTCCTGTCCTTCCTTCTTCCTCCCCCCCTTCCTTCCTCCTTTCCTTCCTTCCTTCATTCCTCCTTCCTTTCCTTCCTTCTTCCTTCCCCCTTCCTTCCTTCCCTCCCTCCTTGCTCCCTCCTTTCCTTCTTTCCTTCATTCCTCTTTCCCCTCCTTCTCTCTTTCTTTCCTCCCTCCTTACTCCCTCCTGTCCTTCCTTCCTTCATTCCTCCTTCCCCTCCTTCTCTCTTTCTCCCCCCCCCTTTCCTTCCTTCTTCCTTCCCTCCTTCCTTCCCCCCCTCCTTTCCTCTCTCCTTCCTCCCTCCTTTCCTTCCTTCCTTCATTCCTCCTTCCCTCCTTCTCTCTTTCTTTCCTCCCTCCTTTCTTTCCTTTTTCCTTCCTTCCTTTCCTTCCTTCCCTCCTTCTCTCTTTCTTTCCTCCCTCCTTTCCTTCCTTCCTTCCTTCCTTCCTTCCTTCCTTCCTTCCTTCCTTCCTTTCCTTCCTTACCTCATTCTCTCTTTCCTTCCTCCCTCCTTCCTTCCCTCCTTTCCCTCCTTTCCTTCCTTCCTTCCTTCCTTCCTTCCTTTCCTTCCTTCCTTTCCTCTGCTGCTTTATTATCGGCTCTATTCTTCTCCTCCCTCCTTTCCTTCCTTCCCTCCCTCCTTCCTTCCTTCCTTCCTTCTTCTTTCCTTCCTTCCTTTCCTCTACTGCTTTATTATCGGCTCTATTCTTCTCCTCCTCCCTCCTTCCTTCCTTCCTTCCTTCCTTCCTTCCTTCCTTCCTTCCTTCCTTCTTTCCTTTCCTCTGCTGCTTTATTATGGGCTCTATTCTTCTCCTCCTTCCTTCCTTCCTTCCTTCCTTCTTTCCTTCCTTCCTTCCCTCCTTCCTTTCCTCTGCTGCTTTATTATGGGCTCTATTCTTCTCCTCCCTCCTTTCCTTCCTTCCCTCCTTTCCTTCCCTCCTTTCCTTCCCTCCTTTCCTTCCTTCCTCCTTTCGTTCGTTCCTTCCTTCCTTCCTTCCTTCCCTCCTTTCCTTCCTTCCTTCCTTTCCTCTGCTGCTTTATTATCAGCTCTATTCTTCTCCTCCCTTCCTTCCTTCCTTCCTTTCCTCCTTCTCTCTTTCCTTCCTCCCTCCTTCCTTCCTCCCTCCTTCCTTTCCTCTGCTTCTTTATTATGGGCTCTATTCTTTTCCTCCCTCCTTCCTTCCTTCCTTCCTTCCTTCCTTTCCTTCCTCCCTCCTTCTCTCTTTCCTTCCTCCCTCCCTCCTTCCCTCCTTTCCTTTCCTTCCCCCCTTCCTTCCTTCCTTCCTTCCCTCCTTCCTTTCCTGTGCTGCTGTTCTGACCTGTTTATTAATCCAGCGAGCAGAATCACTGGATGGGATTTAAGCTCACACTGCTCAGACCTTTATTCATGTTTAAAGCAGCTGGAGATAAATAATAACCTGCAGCAGAGACTTCATATAGACCAGAGGAGTCAGACTCATCTTCATTCAAGGGCCACATACAGACCAATTTAATCTCATGTGGGCCGGATCATTAAAAGGAAGGAAGGAAAAGAAGAATGTTGCTTCAAGTTTGAAGTGGAGACAGATGACAGAATAAAGTCCAGTGTGTCTCTCTGTTATATTTAGTTTTCTGATTCATCATCTAGTTAAAAATCTGTTAATTATCCGTCTGATCAACAAAAGAAACAGAAACAACTTTCTTCATTTATCAGACACATTTTTCTTTTCATGTTATTTCCTCCATTAACTGTTATTATGGATGGATATTATATGTTGTTATGGATCAAATGAACATAAGGAAGAGTTTGTCTGTCACATTTTAAACATATTTATATTTGACATAATGTGTCATCATTTCCATGTGAGCGTCTGGTTTGATATGAGTTTACTTAGTTTATTGAGTTACATCATATCAATTATTCCTCAAACATTCAACCTAATAAAACAAATCACTATTTAAAAACACTCTGGTCATATTCAGAGTTATTAAATAATTAATTCACAATCAGAATATCAATAAATATCCTTCAGATACAAATAATGAATAAATAACATTCTGCCAGTAGTAATGTTTCATATGTTTCTGAGCAGCACACAGTAGATACACAGCAGGAGTGTTTGTTAAATACATATAATGTAATGTAATATAATATAATATAATATAGTATAGTATAATATAATATAATATAATATAATATAATATAATATAAACGTTCATGATCTCCTGATGTCCCTGAACTCATCAGAGTCCATCTGTTATTTTATTATTGATGTATTTACTGTTTATTATAAAGAAGTTCACTTGTATCATGAACTTTATTTAGAACTTTCTAACTTGTGGTTGTTTCTTCTTATTGTGTCTTTCAACTATTATTATTATTATATATTCAAACCAAATGAATGAACACATGGAATAATTACAGTCAAATGTTTTGCTGTCTTATAGCTGCATTTATTCTCTGATCACTTCAAAAATGCTCCTTTTGTCTCCTTTTGATATTGAAGTGATGACTGGCTCTATCCTCAGGACAACATGCAGAGATCAATATTTAATCTAGTGATTTATCATGTGGGAGGACATATTTGTTCATCACATCTTCTTCTTCAGGTCTTTTCCTCTCAGACTTCAGTGAAAGAATCCAGCAGACAGTTGAGACAGATGAGTTTCAGCCTGTTTCTGTGTCACTCTGACAAACTGAGGAACACTGCTTCATGTTGAACAGCAGTTAGGACTCATGTTGGATAGAAAATCATTCTGACTGTGTTTCTTCCTCCAGGGTGGACCATGGTGGAGAGCACAGGTTAAAACCTGGTCTGAAGAAGTGTAAGTGTGGATTGAATTTGATTCATGACAACTAAACAGCACACAGTCAGTTTCTCTTTAAATACAAAGTTGGTCTTTGTGGTATTTATTCATTAAAACATTACTGACAAAATGTGTCATCATGAAACTTTATAGAAATGAACAACAGATCAGAAGTTAAACAGAGAATAAATCCATCAGGTGTGTCAGATGATAAACTGCTGCTGTGTTGTTTCTTCTTCTCTTCATCAGATTTCTGTGAACTCACACTGGACACAAACACAGCACACAGAGAACTCATACTGTCTGATAACAACAGGAAGGTGACACGTGTGGAGGAGGAGCAGTCATATCCTGATCATCCAGACAGATTTGACTACTGGGTTCAGCTGCTGTGTAGTAATGGTCTGACTGGTCGCTGTTACTGGGAGGTCGAGTGGAGAGGAAGAGTTCATATATCAGTGAGTTACAGAAGAATCAGCAGGAAAGGAAACAGTAATGACTGTTTGTTTGGATGGAACGATCAGTCCTGGAATCTGAGATGCTCTGATGAAAAAGGTTACTCTGTCTGGCACAATAACAGGGTAACATCCTCCTCCTCTTCCTCCTCCTCCTCCTCCTCCTCCTCCTCCTCTGTCTCTAACAGAGTAGCAGTGTATGTGGACTGTCCTGCTGGCACTCTGTCCTTCTACAGAGTCTCCTCTGACACACTGATCCACCTCCACACCTTCAACACCACATTCACTGAACCTCTGTATGCTGGGTTTGGGGTCAACATTGGTTCCTCAGTGTCTCTGTGTCCTCTGTCTGAGTGAGAGTCTCTTCCTGTGTGTGAAGATGTAAATAAATAACTTTGAGAAGTTTGAGTAACATTATTTTCATTGCTGGTTAAAATTCAAGCAGAAGCAAACACAACGAGCTTCTGTAACATTGATCTGATTATTAAAATAAAAACCAGTTTGAACTTGAAGCTTTTGGTTTCCTGTTTGTTTTTGACACCAGCAGGACTCCGTACATCTCAGCTCTCTGTTTTTACTTTATTGAACAACAGCAGAATATACAAACATACAGGTAAACATTAATATCAGTTAAATATGTAATAATATGAGGAAATGAACAACATGAGAGCAAATATTAAAGTAATTACATTAAAATAAATAGATTAATAAAATAAATAATCAGCATTCAGATATATTTAGTCAGTATAGCCGATAATATATTTATTCTTTTTTTATTATTAACTTGAGAGTTCAGTTTAGGATTAAAGATGAGATCTTACATGAAGATTTAGAAAAGAGCGCCATCCTCTGGGTTACCATGGTTACCACGGTAGCAAACGATAGCGATACCGGTTGAGACCAGATCAGTCCAAACAGTTTTAGATATTTAAAACAATCAGTGAGAAATAGTTTGTGTATGTTTTATGTTAGATTTTAAAGTGGACTTATTATTATTTATTAAAGGTTTAATGATCAGGGACAATGCACATGAATGAAACATTTGAACACATGTAAACATGAATTAGCCAAAAGGCTATTTTACATCTGCTGTCCCTGGACTGATGTTAAGTATTCAGCCTCAAAGAATATAAAAAGATTTAGTTTGAAGCATAAAAGTTATACATTAAAAAATAAGAAGACTAAATCTGAATAAAGATGAAAAAGCAGAAAACAAACATCCACACACACACACACACACACACACACACACACACACACACAAGCTAACAAACAAGCTAACAGCAGACAGAAGCAAGAACAACATGAAGCAGATTAGCAATAAGAAGCTAGCAGGACAAAGACAATAAACACTTTATAAAAAGCCACAAAGCAACAATAAGGCTTCTGTGGCTTCAAATTAAAATCATCTGTGAGCTGTAGAAAAACTTGTGTTTTATTCTTTCTTTGAAAAGTTTGTGTAATATTCTTCTTGTTAAACTTTTGATCTGTTAGTTCAGGTCCATCTAACATCAGTGAAGGCTGATTCTTCTTTTCATCTTTACTTCTGTGACGTCACTCAGCGCGCCTGTGGGCGGGGCGTCGGGTTTCTCTTCCTGTGTGTGAGCAGGTGAGACACACCTGATGGTTTGATGAGAGACTCACATGGGCGGTGCATATTCAAAATGTGGTGGATAAATGTAAAAAAGTCTTAAATGTGATGAGGTGTTTGGTGGGGTATGACTGGGGGGCAGACAGGAGTGCGCTAAAAGCCATATATTGTGGGTTGATTAGGTCTATTTTAGATTATGGGGCAGGCACATCCCTGAGAAAGCTAGACATTATTCAATATCAGGCATTGAGGCTATGTACTGGGGCTTTTAAAACAACTCCAACAGCAGTATTACAGGTGGAAATGGGGGAAATGCCATTAGATATGAGGAGGTTGTAATTATCGCTGGTGTATTGGGTTAATTTGCAGGGTCATGTGACAGACCATCCAACAAAATGCACTTTAGAACCGTGTTGGGAAAAGGGAAAAAGGGACAGTAAAAGTTTTGGGCGGACAATAACACAGTAAAACAGAAGAGATTGAAATAGCCCATTTAGATGTAAGTCAGACAGTACCATTATTTGTTTGTTTAATGTATTATTTATTTATTCATTTATTTATTTTCATTTTTCTTGTAGTATTTATTTAGTTATTTTGTGAGGGTGTTATGGCCATTTTGATCCACATTCCATACCAGTAGGTGGCGGTAATGCACCAATTCGTTGTTTGCCAACCGCCATAAAACAGCAGCAGCAGAAGAAGAAGAAGCAGCGACACACCTGAGCAGCAGCAGACAGCAACAGACGCTTTCATCACTTTGTCTTTTAAACTTTACTTCATATTTTACATGAAAGTGATCCGCGCGGAGCGGCAGCGCGAGACCGGAAACCGGAGCTACATCCGAGAGTCCGTGCACGCGCAGCAGCTGACGGCAGGTAAGTCAGAGTTTCAGTTACCATGGTGACTGACTCAGAGTTTCAGTTAGCTCTCTTTCCTCATCTCAGGGTTAAGAGCTGATAAAAGTCCTCACATTGTGTACTTTAGGAGAAGTTGTGATAATGTTTTAAAAAGACGAGTGAAGCAGTTATTAGATGTTTGGACTGAGCGCATCACTTCCTGCTGTGCTTTGTGTCGGCCAGCAGGTGTCAGTAGTGGAGCAGCTGAAGTCTGGAGAGGTGAACTCCATCTCAACACGACGGCTTTAAAAACCTTCATCCAAAACTCGTCCAAACCTCAGACTGACTGATCAGAGACTCACATGTGATCAAACTGCTGCTGCTTCAAAAGTCGCCCCCTGCATGGAGAGTAGACGCTTTTACCATCTGGGAGGCGCTTCAGTACTCCCACAGCTTTTAAACAGCGCTACAAAAATTCCTTTATCCCTCTTTCCATCCAAGCACTGAACGCACTTTACAGAGGGAGATAGTCCTCGTCCATCCTAGTCCCCCCCTCCCTGGCTTGGACCTATTTATTTATTCATATTTATTAGTTTTTTCTTTTCTAAATTCATGTTTTTAATTCCAATCAATGAATGTAGTTGTTGTGTTTTAATGTGTTGTGTGATCTGTGTTGTCTTTTCTGTATTCCTGCTGCAAACTAAGTGGACAAAGAATCAAATGAATCTGAATCTGAATCTTCATCACATCTGAGCTCAGCTGCTCTGACCTGTAGATGATCACATGGTTCGTTACCACCATCTAGTGGACAGATAGCACAACTACATGTGATGTGTGATTTCTGACATGAACTTTATATATTTAATAACTTTATATATTTAATAACTTTATATATTTAATATAATAACTTTATATATTTAATACAATAACTTTATATATTTAATATAATAACTTTATATATTTAATAACTTTATATATTTAATACAATAAAAGAAGGAAGGAAAGGAGGGAGGAAGGAAGGAAGGAAGGAAAGGAGGGAGGAAGGAAGGGAAGGAAAGGAAGGAAGGAAGGATATAAACTAGTCATCATCCAGCTGAGCATATTTCTTCAGACTATATCAATGATCATTTATTATACTAACATTGTAATGTCTGAGCTGTGCATTAAAATGCTCCTTGATGTGAGATCATTGTGATTATTCCTGAATAACATTCAAACTACATCAGCTAGTGTTGAGAGAAGCTCCCAGTAGAACCAGTGTGTCAAATAAAGTGCTGGGACTGGACTTAGTCATAGGACCCTTCCTTCTTTCCTCTGTCCTTCTTTCCTTCTTCCCTTCCTTCCTTCCTTCCTCCATCCTTCCTTCATTCCTTCTTTCCTTCCTCCCTTCCGTCCTTCCTTCCTCCCTTCATTCCTTCTTCCTTCCTTCTTTCCTCTGTCCTTCTTTCCTCCCTCCCTTCCTTCCTCCCTCCTTTCCTTCCTTCCTTCCTCCCTTCCTTCCTTCGATCCATAAGTCCTTCCTTCCTTCCTCCTTTCCTCCCTCCTTCCTTCCTTCTTCCATCCTTCCTTCCATCCATACGTCCTTCCTTCTTCCATCCTTTTTTCACTCCTTTCCTTCCCTTCCTCCCTCCTTTCCTTCCTCCCTTCCTTCCTTCCTTCTTCCTCCCTTCCATCCTTCCATCCATACGTCCTTCCTTCTTCCTCCCTTACATTAGGAAGGAAAGGATGGAGGAAGGAAGGAAAGGAGGGAGGAAGGGAAGGAAAGGAGGGAGGGAGGAAGGAAGGAAGGTAGGAAGGAAAGGAGGGAGGAAGGAAGCAAAGGAGGGAGGAAGGAAGGAAGGTAGGAAGGAAAGGAGGGAGGAAGGGAAGGAGGGAAGAAGGAAGGAAAGGAGGAAGGAAGGAAAGGAGGGAGGAAGGAAGGAAGGTAGGAAGGAAAGGAGGGAAGAAGGAAGGAAAGGAGGAAGGAAGGAAAGGAGGGAGGGAGGGAGGAAGGTAGGAAGGAAAGGAGGGAAGAAGGAAGGAAAGGAGGGAAGAAGGAAGGAAAGGAGGGAGGAAGGAAGGGAAGGGAAGGAAGGAAGGAAGGAAGGAAAGGAGGGAGGAAGGAAGGAAAGGAGGGAGGAAGGAAAGGAGGGAGGAAGGAAGGGAAGGAAAGGAAGGAAGGAAGGAAGGAAAGGAGGGAGGAAGGAAGGAAGGAGGGAAGAAGGAAGGAAGGAAAGGAGGGAGGAAGGAAGGAAGGAAAGGAAGGAAGGAAGGATATAAACTAGTCATCATCCAGCTGAGCATATTTCTTCAGACTATATCAATGATCATTTATTATACTAACATTGTAATGTCTGAGCTGTGCATTAAAATGCTCCTTGATGTGAGATCATTGTGATTATTCCTGAATAACATTCAAACTACATCAGCTAGTGTTGAGAGAAGCTCCCAGTAGAACCAGTGTGTCAAATAAAGTGCTGGGACTGGACTTAGTCATATGACCCTTCCTTCTTTCCTCTGTCCTTCTTTCCTCTGTCCTTCTTTCCTCTGTCCTTCTTTCCTTCCTCCCTTCCTTCCTTCCTTCCTTCCTTCCTTCCTTCCTTCCTTCCTTCCTTCTTCCCTCCTTTCCTTTCCTTTCCTTCCTTCCTTCCTTCTTCCATCCTTCCTTCCTTCCTTCCTTCCTTCCTTCCATCCATACGTCCTTCCTTCCTTCCCTCCTTCCTTTCCTTCCATCTTCCTCCCTTCCATCCTTCCATCCATACTTCCTTCCTTCTTCCTCCCTTACATTAGGAAGGAAAGGAGGGAGCAAGGGAAGGAAAGGAGGGAGCAAGGGAAGGAAAGGAGGGAGCAAGGGAAGGAAAGGATGGAGCAAGGGAAGGAAAGGAGGGAGGAAGGGAAGGGAAGGAAAGGAAAGGAGGGAAGAGGGAAGGAAAGGAGGGAGGGAGGAAGGAAGGAAAGGAGGGAGGAAGGAAGGAAAGGAGGGAGGAAGGAAGGTAGGAAGGGAAGGAAAGGAGGGAGGAAAGGAGGGAGGAAGGGAAGGAAAGGAGGGAAGAAGGAAGGAAGGTAGGAAGGAAAGGAGGGAGGAAGGGAAGGAAAGGAGGAAAGGAGGGAGGAAGGGAAGGAAATGAGGGAAGAAGGAAGGAAAGGAGGGAGGAAGGAAGGAAGGAGGGAAGAAGGAAGGAAGGTACGAAGGAAAGGAGGGAGGAAGGGAAGGAAAGGAGGGAGGAAGGGAAGGAAAGGAGGGAAGAAGGAAGGATGGTAGGAAGGAAAGGAGGGAGAAGGGAAGGAAAGGAAGGTAGGAAGGAAAGGAGGGAGGAAGGAAGGGAAGGAAAGGAAGGAAGGAAGGATATAAACTAGTCATCATCCAGCTGAGCTACCACAAGAACCTTCCTTCCTTCCTCCTTTCCTTCTTTCTTCCTCCCTTCCTCCCTTCCATTCTTCCTTCCTCCTTTCCTTCCTTCTTCCTTCCATCCTTCCATCCATACGTCCTTCCTTCCTTCTCCCTTCCTCCCTTCCTTCCTTCCTTCCTCCCTCCCTGCCTTCCTCCCTTCCTTCCTCCACCCTTCCTTCCTCCCTTCCTAACATATGTAAATGAGCAATAGAAGCTCTTCCCATCTCTTTCTTGTGTTTCATTAAAGAATGATCAGTGCAGCAAATAAACTAGTCATACTGATTTGTTTGTGCACTCTTGACCTTATGTATGTTTCATAGGCTGTAACCACATTGTTCTGGTTTGAGTCAGATGTCTCACTAAGTTCAGAATACACATGATGATTTTAAGAAGTGGTTGTCAGAAGGAGGAACTGAATGTGAGAACAGGAAGCTGAACAGAGACACGTGACTCTGTATGTGGTAGTGAAACGTGTCTGCAGACAGTGATACATGACTTTACATGAATGTGTACGTGACAGGCTGAACTCTTGAGGTAGCTGCTGTTTGTGGAGACTGAAAGTATGAAAGGTTTGTGTGAGCGAGGTTTTTAGAGAAACTTTCCACTTGCACATAGAAAAGAACATTTAACTGTAGGAACAAGAAGAAAACCCTTTTTTAAGTGGAGGGGAAGAAAAAAAGATGATGATGATGAATCCAGTGTAGAAATGTGTTCAAATGATCAATTCTGTCTTCAAAGAACATGATGACCTCTTGACCTTATGCAGAGCTGTCAACTTTTCAGAAAATCTTCGAGTGAGATTTGAAGGAAGTTTTCTTCAATCTGTAATTTGAGTAAAGAAACATGATTATGTACATGGACATAGGAAACATTTGAAATGTGGGTGGTACATTTTTTACTAGAGTAGATGCCTTTTTCTGTATTCTGGAGCCTTTAAACAGGTGTTTTGACACTTTGATCTGATTACGTTGTGAGAAAAATGATGGATACATTTTATAATTACATCCAGAGGAAGAGTTTGGTCCCAGATCACACATTCATTTCATACATCCAAGGATGCTTCTCCTTCAGTCATTGAGCAATGACTGAAGCCTTTGGCCAGGAGGTCCATATGTCACAGTAAATTAGAGTAATATACAGGTGAGATAGTCACTCGCAAATTCAGGTTTTAAGTGACAATGAATTTAAGGGTCCATTATTGATTCAAAGATTGAAAGTGAGCATAGCATAAGATGGTTCACCTGGGAACAGTATGATATTAAGTTATCACATTTTCATATACGTGATACTCTTCTGACTTTATTGGACACATTATTCTAAACTGTCAACTAGGGCTGGGCAGTTAATCAAAAAATAATCTAAACCGACATTTAGACACTCTAATGGACTTAATCTTGCTCATGTCAATTAATCGTGTTCACTGTTGCCATGGCAGCAAAGGTTTCATATCTTTAAGGATCATTTGAACCCAAACATGATCTTTACATAGTTCTAACCAAGTAAACTTGATATTAACCACAGCGTCACACCTTAGAACATCTTTATCTTCTCTCCCTAAAGATACTCATGTTTGAAAATACTAAACAATCATTGTTCATCAAGGAGATAATCCTTCATTAATCCTAATCCAGGTTAAAAATTTCAATGAATGGTGATTTAGATTTTTGCCGTAATCACCCAGCCCTACTGTTAAATCCCTTTCATCACTCACCACAGCATAGATCTCTGCTCTGTCTCTGCATCCTGCTCCTGTCTCTGACTCTCTCTCATACACATAGATGTCAGGAGAGGAGGAGTGATCATTATTTAGTGAGCAGTGTCTATTCTTTCATGTTTATCAGAACAAATGATGCTGAATATAAATACTGAATATAAATACAACTGACTGTAAAGTACCAGTCTGTGAAACTCAGCAGCAGGTCAAAGATTGCTCCTCATGAAGTAGAATAATTATCAGTTTTATGATCCAGTTTATAAATGAGTCAGCCAGGCTTTTATTAGTCAGCTCCTCCATCAGAGACTCAGCTGTAGTTAGCTGAAGTTAACTGATTACTACCAGTGATGACTCACTGACTTAAAAACAACCTTAAGTCCAAGTTAGCACTTCTTGACAGTTTGCTAACTGAGCAGTCTGTAGAAACAGAAACATGAACAATATTTAGTTTCAGTAAGTTAATAATGTCCTGAACATGTTGTTGTGACAGTGTTTAACCCACCTTAAGCTTCACTGTGTGTGTGTGTGTGTGTGTGTGTGTGTGTGTGTGTGTGTGTGTGTGTGTGTGTGTGTGTGTGTGTGTCTGAAAATGGCCATTTGCGTGAATCTGACTCTGATTGCGTGAGAGTTGACAGCTCTGACCTAATGTATGTTTTATAGGCTGTAAGCACTTTGTTCTGGTTTGAGTCCGATGTCTCACTAAGTTCATGCAGTTTGTCTGGTGGAGATGAAATGAGTCTCATCTGTTAGGAAAGAAGAAACAGAAAAGTTCAGAATAAACATGATGACCACGATTTTATATTTAACGGTAAGAGGGAGACCTGAATGCAAAAATAGAAAGAGGTGAAAGACATGACTCCATATGTGGAGGTGAAACGTGTCTGCAGACAGTGATACATGACTTGACATGAATGTGTACATGACAGGTTGAACTCTTGTGGTAGCTGCTGTTTGTGGAGTCTGAAAGTATGAAATGTTTGTGTGAGCTGTTTTTGTTTTTTGTTTTTTTTTAGTCGCCTTTAGCATGATACAGCAAACATGTCTGTTTGAAAGTGAAATGTGACTTTACATCAATGTGCACGTGACAGGTTGAACTCTTGTGGTAGCTGCTGTTTGTGGAGACTGAAAGTGTGAAATGTTTGTGTGAGCTGTTTCCAGACTGCAGGACAGAAAAGAGTCTTAACTGGCTCCAAAGGGACCAAAGGAGGTCCAGGTAGTTGGTGCTTTGGTCTGTGGCTTTAAAGCCACAGTGGTTTCTGGTCTTACAGGTAATCTGGGCCTGTAGACGTCCGGATGACGGATTCCAGTCCCGGACCATCTGGCTCCATTGTTGATTTTCATTGTGCTTCTCTCCTCTATCCTTCCTTTCTCTCCTATCAACCCCAACCGGTCGAGGCAGATGTCCGCCCACTTCTGAGTCTGGTTCTGAGGTTTCTTCCTGTTAAAGGGAGTTTTTTCTCGCCACTGTTGCTCATGTGGGAATGTTGGGTCTCTTTAAAGGTAAAACCTGAAGAGTTGGTTTAGAACCTGCTCTATGTGTAAAGTGCCTTGAGATAACTTTGTTGTGATTTGGCGCTATACAAATAAAGATTGATTGATTGAAAGATTCCCTCCAGATCAGATTTAAGATGTAAAATACTTAGAATCAGAATTTGTGTCTGTTGTGATTTTTATACAAAACAAAGTTAAATCTTCTTATTAAAATCCTGAAAATGTATGTATATATTTTATTAAAATACATCTACTACTACCTTATTAAAATGTACAAAAATCTGTGAATATGCACTTTTTAAAAAAAAATTCATTTAACAGCTGGACTGAAGTAGGAAATGGGACAGACAGATAACGTTACTTTTATAAAGTTATTTTAACTTCAGTTTCTCTTTTAAATGTGTTTTTGAAATATTTGTATGACGCAGAAACCAACATACAGGCGTCTGATAAACTTGTCATCATCCAGCTGAGCATATTTATTCAGACTATATCAATGATCATTTATTATACTAACATTGTAATGTCTGAGCTGTGCATTAAAATGCTCCTTGATGTGAGATCATTGTGATTATTCCTGAATAACATTCAAACTACATCAGCTAGTGTTGAGAGAAGCTCCCAGTAGAACCAGTGTGTCAAATAAAGTGCTGGGACTGGAGTTAGTTGTTGTGAGGCTGTTTGTATTCTGCTGCTCTTAGACTGTGAAGATGCTCTTTGTGAGTATTGAGAACAACAGCCTGCAGGTTTAACATGATTTATGACGAGTAGTCTGCAACCTGCTTCCATTTTAAGCTCTGTAATGTTTTTATGAATATAATTTAAATATGAAATCTCCATTGTTTGATAATGACTTCCTGTCCCGATCCACAGTTCTGATCTCAGCAGTGTAACTCATCTAGACTAGAGCAGCAGGCTGTTTGTGACTTCATCAGCAGGTCAGGTGGTTCAGAGATGCTCAGAGTTGATCAGAGTACAGCCAGCCAGTGTGTCTCAGTTCAGGAGTCACAGCCTCCAAAAACTGTGAGGTGTTCATGTTTTTTTGTCCCTTTGTCCTCCAGCTGCTGATCAACACTCTGTTAAACACATGATAGAAATAACAGGCTGACTACTCTGATAGTAAATACATCATCCTTCATTATTTAGAGTAAAATAAATCTGCATTCAAAATTAAATACAGTGGATGGATCATACTGGGCTCTTAGATGGTTCCTGTTTTCTGTTCCACAGATTTGTTCTTTATCTGCAGTGATGCTTCATAATCTCCAGTCTCAGAGCAGATGACACAAACAGAAAAGTTCAGAATACACCTGATGATTTTAATAAGTGTTTGTTAGAAAGAGAACCTGAATGTGAGAACAGGAAGCTGAACAGAGACACATCTTGTGGTAGCTGCTGTGTTGGATGGAAACTGAAAGTATAAAATGTTTGCGTGAGCTTTCTAGAAACTTTCTACTTTGAGATGAAAGTGAAAACAAACGTAAAACATTTAACTGAAGGAACAAGAAGAAAACCTTTTTTTAAGTGGAGGGGAAGAAAAAAAAGATGATGATGATGAATCCAGTGTAGAAATGTGTTGAACTGATCAATTCTGCCTTCAAAGAACATGATGACCTCTTGACCTTATGTATGTTTTATAGGCTGTAAGCACTTTGTTCTGGTTTGAGTCCGATGTCTCAATAAGTTCATGCAGTTTGTCTGGTGGAGATGAAATGAGTCTCATCTGTTAGGAAAGAAGAAACAGAAAAGTTCAGAATAAACATGATGACCACGATTTTATTTGTAACAGGTTAGAGCGAGACCTGAATGTAAAAATAGAAAGAGGTGAAAGACATGACTCTGTATGTGGAGGTGAAACGTGTCTGCAGACAGTGATACGTGACTTTACATCAATGTGTATGTGACAGATTGAACTCTTGTGGTAGCTGCTGTTTGTGGAGACTGAAAGTATGAAATGTTTGTGTGAGCTGTTTTTTTTTTTGTTTTTTTTAGTCGTCTTTAGCATGATACAGCAAACATGTCTGTTTGAAAGTGAAATGTGACTTTACATGAATGTGTACGTGACAGGCTGAACTCTTGTGGTAGCTGCTGTTTGTGGAGACTGAAAGTATGAAATGTTTATGTGAGCTGTTTCCAGACTGCAGGACAGAAAAGAGTCTTAACTGGCTCCAAAGGGACCAAAGGAGGTCCAGGTTGTTGGTGCTTTGGTCTGTGGCTTTAAAGATTCCCTCCAGATCAGATTTAAGAGGTATGTAAAACACTTTGAATAAGAATTTGTGTCTGTTGTGATTTTTATACAAAACAAAGTTAAATCATCTTATTAAAATCCTGAAAATGCATGTATGTATTTTATTAAAATACATCTACTACTACCTTATTAAAATGTCCAAAAATCTGTGAATATGCACTTTTAAAAAAAAATTTCATTTAACAGCTGGACTGAAGTAGGAAATGGGACAGACAGTTAACGTTACTTTTATAAAGTTATTTTAACTTCAGTTTCTCTTTTAAATGTGTTTTTGAAATATTTGTATGACGCAGAAACAAACATACAGGCGTCTGATAAACTTGTCATCATCCAGCTGAGCATATTTATTCAGACTATATCTTGTGGTAGCTGCTGTGTTGGGTGGAAACTGAAAGTATAAAATGTTTGCGTGAGCTTTCTAGAAACTTTCTACTTTGAGATGAAAGTGAAAACAAACGTAAAACATTTAACTGAAGGAACAAGAAGAAAACCTTTTTTTAAGTGGAGGGGAAGAAAAAAAGATGATGATGATGAATCCAGTGTAGAAATGTGTTGAACTGATCAATTCTGTCTTCAAAGAACATGATGACCTCTTGACCTTATGTATGTTTTATAGGCTGTAAGCACTTTGTTCTGGTTTGAGTCCGATGTCTCACTAAGTTCATGCAGTTTGTCTGGTGGAGATGAAATGAGTCTCATCTGTTAGGAAAGAAGAAACAGAAAAGTTCAGAATAAACATGATGACCACAATTTGATATTTAATGGGTTAGAGCGAGACCTGAATGTAAGAACAAGAAACTTTACTGGAAGGTGTGACTCCATATGTGGAGGCAGGCCCGTCGCAACAGGACAGGCAAACCAAGCAATTGCCTGGGGCCCCGAGCTGGCCGGGGGCCCCCAGAGAACGACTGGTTTTGAATTGAATGCAACGACAAACTGTGTGCGCGTCCCTTTAAATGCTGTGATGGTCAATGCAGGAAAGTGCAGCGACACTGTTATCGGAATCTACCTCAAGGGGGCCCCCCACACCGCACCTATGTTCCCCGGGTCCTATGTTCCTAGTTCCTAGTTGCTAGCTCAGCGGCTAACTCCGCTGTTAGCTCGACGGCTAACTCGGCTGCTAGCTCGGCAGCTAATTTGGCAGCTAGCTCGGCGGCTAGCTCGGTTGCTAGCTCGGCGGCTAACTCATCTGCTAACTCGGCTGCTAGCTCGGCTGCTAACTCGGCGGCTAACTGAGCTAACAGAGCTAACAGGCTAACTGTAGACGGGATCATCCCTATGTTCTCCGGTCACATACAAAGCGGAGAACATAGGACCCGGGGGAAAACATAGGGATGATCCCTGTTTATGTTAGCTACCTACTGACTCTCCCTGTGACTGTCGCCTCAGGTGAGAGGAGCTTTTCAGCTTTGAAGCTGATAAAGACATATATGAGGTCCACCATGAGCCAAGAGAGGCTCACAGGACTGGCCGTTACGTCAATTGAACGTGATGTTCGCTTGTCTTTGGACATGGAGGACATTGTGGTTGCCTTTGCTGAAGCCAAGGCTCGCAAACAGCAGATTTTGCATATTTTGCATATTTTTTAAAGGTTAATCTTATATGTGTGTGTGTACTTTTATCTATGTTGGATTTTATATTTAATACCGAATTTGCAGTTTGTTTATATGTTGATTGCAAATGTTCAAATAAAATAAGTAAAGATATTATGTGTGCAGTAGCCTATATGCAACATTTGTAAGCAGTATTTGCAATGTTAAGAAATATTTTATTGATATAATGTGTGGTTGAACTTCAACAGTGTGTCTATGCTGTGGTTCCTGTAGGCTTTGGGCGGGCGGGGTGGGATGGTGAGGCGTAGGTTTTTTTGCTGTGGTCCAGGCAGTGTCGGCGTCGGCGGGCGGTGGTGGTGGGGGGGCCTCCAAGTCCATTTTGCTTGGGGCCCCCAAATTCCTTGAAACGGCCCTGTGTGGAGGTGAAACGTGTCTGCAGGCATTGATACATGACTTTACATGAATGTGTATGTGACAGGTTGAACTCTTGTGGTAGCTGCTGTTTGTGGAGACTGAAAGTATGAAATGTTTGTGTGAGCTGTTTCCAGACTGCAGGACAGAAAAGAGTCTTAACTGGCTCCAAAGGGACCAAAGGAGGTCCAGGTTGTTGGTGCTTTAGTTATTTTAACTTCAGTTTCTCTTTTAAATATGTTTTTGAAATATTTGTATGACGCAGAAACAAAAGTAGGAAACCAAACCAACATACAGGCGTCTGATAAACTTCTCATCATACAGCTGAGCACATTTATTCAGACTATATCAATGATCAGTTATTATACTAACATTGTAATGTCTGAGCTGTGCATTAAAATGCTCCTTGATGTGTTCATGCTTCTGGCATCAAATTCTCCAAGGACATTTTTTTAATATATATTATTATTATTATTATTATTATTATTATTATTATTTATTCATTTTTATCAATCACTTATAACAGGTCTATAATACAGCATGTAGATAAAATGTCCCCATTGAAACCCATTATTACTTCATTTTTGACCCTCCAGCCAAGAAATGACTCTTTCATACATTCCTGTGTTCTGATCATTTTAGAGACAGATATCATGATTTAACTGTAATCTACAGTGCTGTGTTCCTCAGTCCTGCTCGTCCTGTTTAATGAAGCACAGCAGACCAACATGACCACAGGCCTGTACTATCTATCTATCTATCTATCTATCTATCTATCCATCCATCTATCCATCTATCCATCCATCCATCTAGACCCTCCAGCCAAAAAAATTGACTCTCTCATACATTCCTGTGTTCTGGTCATTTTAGAGACAGGACTTCACCAGATATCATGATTTAACTGTATTTTACCTCTATGGGAGAATATAATGCAGTGTTCCTCAGTCCTGCTCGTCCTGTTTTATGAAGCACAGCAGACCAACATGACCTGTGTGTTGGTCTGTGTGTCAAAGTGTGGTGTGTATGTGTGTATTGGAAAATTATACGTATGTGTGTAGCAGCTGTAAGACAGTTGCTCACAGGCTGAAGAACACCAATCACACCAGGAATCAGGATCTGGGTGTTTATTCTATAAGAGCAGCACAGGACACAGTCAGCATAGAAACACATACACACACACTGTAATAAAGAGTCTCATAGAAAGATGACTGGCTTCTCTGTATCGCAATCGCGAAATGTGCGTCGGTCAGAACGCAGCTTACAATGTTCCCCCAAGACAAGGATAAGACAGTTGATCAGGTTGTGGCGCTTTAATTCAACTGAAAGTCACCCTTACAAATATGGTTGTTCAGGTGTGTATGTGTGACTTTCAGTTGAATTAAAGCGCCACAACCTGATCAACTGTCTTATCCTTGTCTTGGGGGAACATTGTAAGCTGCGTTCTGACCGACGCACATTTCGCGATTGCGATACAGAGAAGCCAGTCATCTTTCTATGAGACTCTTTATTACAAATGGTCCTTCGAGCCGGATAAGGTAATTACGAAGTGAAAATGGCTTATGTTCCCCTAAGTGAAGATGTTTGTCCACGCCGCAGAGTGCGCCAACCTGGATGGATGGAAGAATATGAAGGGTACGCCCTACCACAGGTTGCTAGCTACACAGGACATGCTTCTGCTGTGAGTGAGGAGTCTAACTGGGGCAGGGAGAGAGAGGGATTTGCCGAGATGACACCCACCACCCAGCGCCCTACTGATTACATGGGGACACCTCCCAGTCACATAGGAGCTGCACCACCTGTGTATGTGAGCACACCACAGCCATATCATTGCCCACCTGCCATAATGGATGTGCTGCAGCGCATACAAGAGGATAATAGGAGGTTGCAGCTGATGGTGACAGACATGAAACGCCAGATGGAAAGGAGTAGCGCAGCACCACCAAGCTTGCAGCCTGCACTGCCGCATCATCTACAGGACAGTCATCCACAGCCAGTAGCCCAAGATAGCTGGCCGATACCACCACCGCCACCCCCCTCACAGGCTGCACCGACCCACCCACGAAGGGTGCTGCACCTCCCGCCTGTAGTCCAGGCCACTACACCAGATGACGACTGGCCGTTGCCTCCCCCACCAGTAACGTTTCCCAGTGATGCTGATGAGCCCCCAAGGGTTCAGCCCACACCCTCTGTGCAGCCCAATAGTCTTGTAGAGGATCTTAGAGAACGTCTGCAGCAGCTGGAAGCACGCCTGTCCCCAGCTCCATCCATGCTATCAGACGCTGATCAATATGATAGTGTGCTACAGTCGGTTGCACCCCCACAACCCCCACAACGGCTAGCCTCACAGCCAAACAGTAATGAGAGGATATACAGGGCCCGACGCCTCCGATCCCTAAGTTCACACGCAACGATCCAAGAGAGTTTGCCAGATTGAGGCTTGCACTTGACAATATCCTTCCTGCTGACGCGACGGAGATGTTCAAGTACCAAGTGCTCTGTGACCACCTCAAGTTTGAAGAGGCCCTCCTAATAGCTGATTCATACACCAACTCCTTATTCCCCTACTCCGACACCATGACCTCGTTGACCAAACATTACGGTCAGCCCCACCAGCTGTCTCTACAGCGGATCGCAGAGCTCATGGAGGAGCTCGCTGTCCGGGTGGGTGACACAGTGGCATTCAGGAGGTTTGCCTTGAGAGTCCGAGCTCTCGTCGGGATGCTGGAGCAACTGGGTGAAGAAGGGCACATCGAGTTAAAGTGTGGGTCTCATGTGGCCAGATTAATGAAGAAGCTCCCCCAAGATCTCCGTGCCACCTTCCGCCGACACCTCCACGCGAGAAAGGCGGGAATCCCGTCACTGATGGACTTTGCAGAGTGGCTGGAGTATGAGTTGGAAATTCAAGAGGGCGGAGACAGGCTTGATAAAATAGAGGACGTCCAGAGAGGGAGAAGCGGGCCAAAGAGGGAAGGCGACAAAGATAAGAGAGCCACTAGGAAGACCATGAACGTGCTGCATGGTACTGCACATGACACGGCACCCCAGGGATGTGCAGCCGAGGCTTCAGATCACCAAGAGGCCCCAGATAAGCCCAGACACTACTGCCCTTACTGCAGCAATACGCTACACTTCCTAGACAAGTGCCTGAACTTCAAGCAATTGACCAAGGAACAGAAGACGACCTGGGTGAAGTCGAATAACCGCTGCTGGCGCTGTGGACGGCACCACCAGGCCGCCTAATGCCGGTTGAGAGTCCTATGCAAGATGTGCAAAGGAAAACACCTCGAGGCCTTGCATGATGTCAATCTCCGGTCTGGCAGGAATGAACGTGCGGCAGGGAATGGCACCAGTGCAGAGTTGAAGCCAGCAACAGATGTTCTGTACCTGGATCGGCGTGCTGGCTGCAATCAGGTCCTTCTGAAGTTCAGTAAGGTGATACTACGGAATGGCAACCACACTCTGGAGACATACGCCATATTAGATGATGGCTCAGAGAGGACGATCCTTCTCCAGGAGGCTGCTCAGAGGCTGCAACTTCAGGGAACTCCAGAGAGCCTTACCCTGAGAACAGTTCGACAAGATCTGAGGACTCTACATGGTTCATCAGTGGCATTCAAGATCTCCCCAGCTAGCCAGCCAACAAAGACATTTAGGATTGAGAGGGCCTTCACTGCAGGGGAGCTAGGTCTGGCTGAACATTCTTATCCAGTGAAGGGACTGCAGCGCAGATATAAGCACCTCAAGACACTCCCCCTGCAGCCGTTCACAGACGCCCACCCACTTCTCCTGATAGGCTCAGACTGTCCACACCTGGTGACGCCTATTGAGCCAGTCCGTCTCGGTCCGCCAGGGGGCCCAGCTGCAGTAAAGACCAGGCTTGGCTGGACACTACAAGGGCCAGTCAAGTCTCTCCAACAGTGCAACCGCCCACAGCAGTGTCTGTTTGTGTCCACCACCTCCCCAGCAGCTGAGCTCTTTAACCAAGTGGAGAAGCTCTGGCAATTGGATACACTACCGTATAGAAATGAGAAGTTGGTGACTAGATCACGGAGGGACCAAGAGGCCATAAACCTTCTAGAGGTAAAGACTAAGAGAGTCGAAGTAAAGGGAGTACTCAGATATGCCATCCCACTGTTGCGTGTGAGTAATATGCCTACGCTCACAGCGCAACCTGAAGCGGTACTCCCCAGCCTACGTGGTACAGAGAAGCGCCTCAGCAGAGACCCAGTGAAGGCAGAGGCGTATCAAGCTGAGATCAGGAAGCTGGAAGAGGCAGGCTATATCACCAAAATTAGTCAGGAGCAAGCAAAGACCTCCAAGGAGTCGTGGTTTATTCCCCACCACCTGGTGACACACAACGGGAAGAACCGTATGGTGTTCAACTGTTCCTACTCCTATAAGGATGAGAACCTAAACGAACTGCTGTTGTCCGGCCCAAACTTAGGGGCATCTCTCCTCGGTGTCCTGCTGCGGTTTAGGGAACACTCCATTGCGGTCAGCAGTGACATAAAGGGAATGTTTCACCAGGTGAGGTTGCTTCCTGAGGACCGGCCCCTGCTGCGCTTTCTCTGGCGCAACCTACAGAGAGACTCCCAGCCTAGCATATATGAGTGGCAGGTCCTTCCCTTTGGGACTACCTGTTCACCATGTTGTGCTATATACGCTCTACAGAAGCATGTGCATGACCACACCAACCCAGGGGATGCAGTCCGTGAGTCCGTCGACAACCACTTCTATGTGGATAACTGGCTACAGAGTTTCCCTTCTCCAGATATGGCCAAAGACGTCACAGACAAGCTGAGGGGATTGTTAATGGAAGCGGGCTTCGAACTGCGACAGTGGGCCAGCAGCACACCAGATGTCATCAGCCACCTGCCCAAGGAGATCAGGGCAGACAGTAGTGAGCAGTTGCTGAATCACACTGACATGGACCCACAAGAACCCGCCCTGGGGCTGCGCTGGTTATGCCACTCGGACACGCTGTGCTATAAGTCACGCCTGCTGTGGAGCTCCCCTCCCACCATGAGGAACATTTATAGAGTATTGGCCAGCCAATATGACCCCATAGGGTTCCTCACGCCATACACTACGAGGGCTAAAGTGCTTGTTCAACAGTTATGGGACAAGAAGCGGGAATGGGACGACCCCCTGCTGCCTGGTGAGTTGCTCACGGCATGGCAAGACTGGGAGAACGAGTTACAGTATTTGGACAACATCAGACTGCCTCGCTGCTATGTGAGCTCAGCCATGGACCGTTCAGCCAGTAAGCAAGAAGTCCACATCTTCTGCGACGCATCTCAACGTGCGTATGGTAGTGTGGGATATCTTCGCACAGAAGATGCAGAGGGGTATGTAGAGGTGGCATTCCTGACAGCCCGTTCCAGAGTGGCCCCAAAGCGCCAGCTTTCCATGCCACGGTTGGAGCTGTGCGCTGCACTCACTGGCGCTCAGCTCGCAAACCTGTTAACCAGAGAGCTCACCCTGCAGATATCCAGAGTGGTCATGTGGACAGATTCCACAACAGTTCTTGCATGGATCCAGTCGGACTCCTGCCGCTATAAGGTGTTTGCAGGAACCCGCATAGCGGAAATTCAGGAGTTAACTGATAGCCAGGCCTTGCGCTACGTGGAGACGTCAGAGAACCCCGCGGATGACCTCACACGAGGGAAATCACTGCAAGATCTCACTGGTGAGGATCGTTGGACCAGTGGACCCCCGTTCCTGTGGCTGCCACCCAACCAGTGGCCAGTGCACCCAATCACGACCAGTGAAGACATTACGGAGGAGCTACGAAAGCCTACAATGTGCTTGGTTGCTACGGTAATAAGCACCGACCATTCCTTGCCTGATGCCCAGCAGTTTAGTACCTACAGTGAACTGGTGAAGGCAACGGCAAAGTACCTTCACGAAGCGGCTCCTGACGCTAGTGGGACTCCTACAGCAGAGGAGTTTAAGGAGGCGGAACTCAGCATTCTACGGTCCGCTCAACGAGACAGCTGCCCTGAAGAAATCCAGTGCTTGGCAGTTGGGAAACAAGTCCCTTCCTCCAGCCGCTTAAACACGCTAGCTCCAGAATATGATGCATCTTTCCAGCTGATACGAGTAGGCGGTCGATTACGGCGCTGTCAAAATTTGGAGGATGATGTGATCCACCCTGTACTCCTTGACCCGAGACATGCTGTAACCAGAATGCTCATCCGACAGGTCGATCATGATCTGAAACATCCTGGTGCAGAGCGGCTCTTCGCGGAGCTGAGGAGGAAGTTCTGGATTCTCCGTGGCCGTGAGGCTATAAGGAGAGAGCAGCGCTCATGTCCTGAGTGTCAGAGGTGGAGAGCCCAACCTGTCAACCCCAAGATGGCAGACTTGCCCCCTGCACGGCTCAGGCTACATCAACCAGCCTTCTTCTCAACGGGGATTGACTGTTTCGGTCCGGTGCAGGTTAAAGTTGGCCGTCGGAATGAGAAACGCTGGGGCTTGCTCTTTAAATGCCTCACAACGAGAGCAGTCCATATTGAAGTGCTTTCCAGCATCAACACTGACTCTTTCCTGATGGCCTTGAGGAGGTTCATATCACGTCGGGGGAAACCGTCGGAGTTGCACTCGGACCAGGGCACCAATTTCCGGGGTGGAAATAGAGAACTACAGGAAGCTTTCCAAGCCCTCCATCCTTCTCTCCAAGCCCAGCTGGCAGAGTACCAGATCAAGTTCTGCTTCAACCCGCCTAGTGCACCTCACTTTGGCGGTTCCTGGGAGCGGGAAATTAGGTCGATTAAAGCTGCCCTGACTGCTACCCTGGGCTCCCAAGTTGTCAGCGGAGAAGTGCTGACCACCGTCCTGATAGAGATTGAGGGCATTCTCAACTCCAAGCCCCTCGGCTACGTATCATCTGACGTAGCAGACCCAGACCCGGTCACCCCCAATTTGTTGTTGATGGGGCGGCCAGACCCCTCATTACCTCAGGCAGTGTACCACGACTCAGAGCTGCTCAGTCGTCGCCAATGGAGGGCATGTCAGGTGTTGTCTGATCGCTTCTGGGCACGGTTCCTGCGCCACTATCTGCCAACGCTACAAACCCAGTCCAAATGGCAGGCAGACACACCCCCTCTTCAGTTGGACACTGTCGTAATGATTGTCGACCCTCAACTGCCTAGAGAATTGTGGCCTGTGGGGAAAATCAGCAAAGTGTTCCCTGGTGCCGATGGTCTGGTTCGTACAGCGGAGATCAAAGGCAGGGACCGCACATATGTTCGACCGGTGAGCCGTCTCATCAGACTCCCTGCTGTACCGGAGGAGGATGAGCAGTGATGGACTGAGGACTGCAAATTTGCTGGAGCAAATTTGGGGGCGGCTGTTCTGAAGACTGTATGACAGAGCAGGTGATGAACACTGCCCGACCACTAGGGGCGCTGCCGCACCCGGTCAAGCAGTGTACTGCTGGGTTTTGAGAGAGAGAAGTGGAGACAGTCGGGAGCAGTGTTATTTTGTACATAAAGTGGACAAAGTTGTTGCTCTGAATTAGTTGGTTGTTATTTGATGTGCGTCCAGAGAAATGTGAGTTGAGTTATGTTTGATTACCAAATTGTTGTGCTGCTACCTGTTACCGGTTAGATTCAAGTTTATATCTGGTGCTAATGAGCGTGTCTTGGTAATGATTAAGGGTGCTAATTATCAACAGTAATGACACAAACGGTCATTTATTTTATATTATACCGTCTCTTTTCTTTCTCACTTATCTTTATGTGATATACACATAATTCTGGTGATTGTGTATGTTAGCTTTCATTTGCTTGAGGAAGTTATTGAGATGCTAAGGATAATTATTATTATTGTGTATTTTGTTATTAATGGTTATTATTATTTCTGCTTATTTCAGAACCACACATACACACCTGAACAACCATATTTGTAAGGGTGACTTTCAGTTGAATTAAAGCGCCACAACCTGATCAACTGTCTTATCCTTGTCTTGGGGGAACATTGTAAGCTGCGTTCTGACCGACGCACATTTCGCGATTGCGATACAGAGAAGCCAGTCATCTTTCTATGAGACTCTTTATTACACACACACACACACACACACACACTGCAGCAGGTCTGTCTGTATCTCCAGCAGCGAGTCACACAATATGCAATAAGAAGGACTGTCATTAGATTCAAATAGAGCTGCAGCCGTTTTTGGTTACATGCAGTTTCTTAAAGTGCTTAACAGATAAACAGAGAGCATCACAACACATGTCTTACCAGGGTGGTTTTCCAGAAAGCAGGTTATATGGAAAACTCAGAGTAAGTTAACCCTGAGATGAGGAAAGAGAGGTAACTGGAACTCAGAGTCAGTCACCATGGTAACTGGAACTCTGAGTCAGTCACCATGGTAACTGGAACTCAGAGTCAGTCACTGTGGTAACTGGAACTCTGAGTCAGTCACCGTGGTAACTGACTCTGTGAACATAACCTGCTGGCTGAGTTTCTGTCTCCTCCTTCCTGAAGCAAGCTGCCAGACATGGATGGTCTGATAGATATCGAGGCAGAATGAATTCACAGTGCCTGATGTTGGGAGATGTATTCAGAGCTCAATCAGCTGCTTTTATTCTGAGATGAATATCTGTTAGAACGGTATCACTGTTCATTACACTCAATCATTCCTTAACATTCTCCGGCCATATCTGCCTTCTTGTTCATCTTATTTAGAGGAAGTATTTTATTGTACACATCGTCACATTTCAGTCTTAAAATCAATGACTCCAATATGTATAATAAGTAAAATAGTGTAAAATGATAATCTACTAAGCAGGATATTAGATGAGAGGACATATGTGTTAAACAGCTTTTTGTTGGGGGTTTAAATTACTACATGTTGAAATTACCATTGAATTAATATTTACTTTGTTTAATAGCCTACGTCAACTATGAATAAAATCAAAGTGAGGTACAATCATAGTCCAGCAAAATGTGCCTTACTTTCTTTATTTCATTTTTAGCTGCTTCCAAACACTTTTTCACCTGTATGCTACAGTTTGTTAAGTTAATGGAGTGGTGCATTAAAACTTAAGCATTGACTCAGCAGCATTTTCCTCCCATGAGTGTGTGTGTGAGAGATAAAGAGAGACCGACATTTAGACAAAATGCTATAAATGGAGTCAATATGAAATCTCCATTTGTATCTGCATGTACACATATTTATTTTTCAATACACACATAAATTACACACTCTGACACACATACCAACACATCCAGGTCATGTTGGTCTGCTGTGCTTCATAAAACAGGACGAGCAGCACTGAGGAACACTGCATTATATTCTCCCATAGAGGTAAAATACAGTTAAATCATGATATCTGTCTCTAAAATGACCAGAACACAGGAATGTATGAAAGAGTCATTTCTTGGCTGGAGGGTCATAAATGTAGTTATAATGGGTTTCAATGGGGACATTTTTGTCCTTAAGGATCTGAGAGGGAGTTTTTTTGAATGTGACACTGTACAAAAAATAATGATAAATTATAATAAATAATAATTATACACATCATATTGTGATGTGTTTTAAGGATGTTTCATATATATAAATTGTTTGTCCTTGTTCAAATATTGTATGTTAATCCGATATATATATAGATATATCTATATATATATATATATATATATATATATATATATATATAGATATATATATATAGATATAGATATATATATATATATATATATATATATATATATATATAGATATATATGAGACTCAAAAGTAAAATGCAACCTGTGTCAAACGGAGTTTAACTACCACCAGAGTACGTGGAGTTTGTGTTAGCACCTCCACGCTAAACACCCAGGTGCAGCCAAGCGTTTTGGAGTGTGCAGCAGAGCCGTGATTGATTCCCAGTTAAGACACTCTGGTAAGAAATGCTTTACATTATGGGCTTAAAACTGCCTTGAAATGTAAAATAAGATGATTTAAACTGTTCAACAGGCAGGGATGGAAAATGAGATGTAAGTAAAATATTTCCACTCATATTTTTAATATATTGTAACGTCCCTCAATAAACACCGAGACGTTAGCCGGTTTAGCTGGCTCTTTATTCCTTTTTATTACACAGGCTACTGTGGGCCGTAGCCAACACCAAAACAACCAAACCTAATGTAGTAGCTCTTTAGCCACACACGTGCTGCCGTCTTCTTCTCAGAGGCTAACAACAACAACACACGCTGCAAGTCTCACTCTCAAGACGCGTTCACAGACACTCGGGAAAAACAGCACTTTAACTGAACAGAACAGAAACTGGCTTAAACTCTCAAATTTTATAACACAACACTGTTTAAGGGTTAAACATGCAATTAAAAATGTGATTAATCGTGATTAACTATGGGAATTCTGCAATTAATCGCGATTAAAAAAATTAATCGTTTGACAGCCCTAATATATAGATATCTGTGTAGCTGTTGCATGCAGTACACCGTGGTTGCCCAACGAGAGAAGACAGTGATGAGTAAAGGAGACAGTGAGGGGCTTTCTCAGCAGTGACAGTGAAATGTTTCTGAATGCTAACTGATGATGGCCCGACTGGGTTTTCACCCTCATGTGCAATGGTTGGTTAATTGTGGGTATGAAGACCCACAGAGGAGGAATTATATGATGTTGTAAAAGGTTCATTCTGGTAAAAAGTTAAGGAACAGAGAGTATGTGCAGTAATACACCTGAGAACAGGACATCACATGGGCGTAGCATGGGAGTGCTGGACATGGAGGACAGGTTTGGGAGCGTATGCTAGGTGTGTGGGAACATCTGTAACCTGATGTGTTTTAGCAGATGTAACTTTGCCGATATAAGATGTCATCTTGATGCTTTTGGACTTTGACTGTGAAGTTATGAGAGTGTGACAGCGTCCTCAGATTGATGATGAAGGACTGATGAAGGAGAATCAGCTGCAGCTTCTCTCTGTGTTTCCTCTACAGGTGAAGGTAGAACCACTCTGTGACCACATGTGGATCTGAATTCACCTGGTGAGTATTTTCTTCTTTCTGACACACAGCTGGATGAAAATAGATGCATGTCATCAGTTTTTAAACACAAGTGAACTATAACTTGCTGCATATGAGCTCTGTAGTGGACAAAAATACAACTGTATGAAAAGGAATCTAGTTAATGCAGTTTCTTCAACATGTATCCACAGTGGAAATCTTACAGTAATGACTAACTGTGGCGCCATCTGGTGGTAGAATAAAGAATGACAGTGTGATAGACAGCAGTGTGTGTGTGATGTGCAGCTGGTTGTAATGAATGAGCATGTTGTTGTGTTTGTGTGAAGGTGTTTCTCTGCTATGGATCAGAGTGAGGACAGAGAGGAGGGAGTCCCTCCCTCTAAAAGCTCTCTGTGTGGGGAACATGACAGCCAGACCAAAGCTCAGAGGTGAGATGAGGATCTCTAACTGTCCATCACTGTTCTCCACTCACATCACTCCACCATCATTATTCACACTCAAAGCTCTGTGTGTGTTGTGTTGAAGGACAGAGAAGCAGCACAGACCAGACTCTGATGAACTCAGCCTACCTGAACCTAAGAAGTTCAGTGATGAACATAAATCTGCTGATCAGAGGTAAGAATGTAAAATCTTTGTTTCTGTTAGTTTCCATCACACCTCAGAAAATGTTGAAGTCTTTGTCATGAAGTCATGAACCACTTCTCATTCTTTCTCTGTAGTGTTAAAAACATGAAGTACAGCACCACATCATCAGATCTCAGTATGTTTTAAGGTTGATATGATCGTTCTGACTGATTGTCTGACTGCAGGTTTCTTCTTACTGATGTCACTGTGGTCCCACATTTCAGAGTTAATTTAATGAGTCCAGTGTTGTTAGTTCTGATAGAAATGAGACCAAACTCAGGAGATCATGTTTGAGCAGACTGTGTCCTGGAAGATCAGAGATGCATCTGTGCTCTCTAAGCTAGTTAGCCAAGCTAACAATGTCAGTTTGTTGTAGCTGTGTGGATCAGTTTCTTACTGCAGGTTTATGTAGAAACACCTGATGTGTCGTAGCTGTCGTCCAACAAAACACACAATCTTCAGGATCAACACTGTAGTTACACTTGTTTTATCTCTTCTCTGTTTCCATCAGGATCCATCAGCAGAGACCAGATTCTCCTGAACCCAGCTGTGTGTCCATGAAGAGTGACCGGTCTAAGGGACGACTTATTAACTTCAAACATGGACATCAGTCAGCTGATCAGAGGTCAGACTGTAGGAAGAAGTTTGATTGATGTAGAAATTAATTCTTGACCTCAGTGATACATAACTGCAGTAAAAACTCTAAACAGTTTTACTAACTTAGTTCATTCCAGAACTTTCTGTTGTATCCCATGGTCTTCCTCAGTGAATGAGACTTACTCAGGTATCATCAAGTCACATGTGAATGTCCTCTTTGATCTTTCTCTGATTGTCCATTGACTGCAGGTCAATGACCTTTGACCTCTTCCCAGTGGATACTGTGGAGTATTGTGTGTATTAAAGTCTCATATATCTTATTATTCTGATGTTGTTCAAAAACTATTAAAACAGGTCAGTGAGCCACAACTTCCCAATGCAGCTTTCAGCTTCACCAGCTCGTTGTGGCTCTGCACGAGATTTCTTGACAATGAAAAATATAGAAAATAATGACCATACCTGAACAAATCCATTATGTGATGAAGGCTATGGGATACAGTTGAGAGCTGTAGGAATGACAACAGATGTTGAATTTAGAGTATTTACCACAGAAGAGGCATGAGAATAATTATGACTGGGTTTTTATTTCCATCAGGATCCATCAGCAGAGACCAGATTCTCCTGAACCCAGCTGTGTGTCCATGAAGAGTGACTGGTCTATGGGTCGATTTATTGACTTCAAACATGGACATCAGTCTGCTGATCAGAGGTCAGACTGGATAATGTTTGTCTGTTATTATCCAACTCTCATAAGAAGAAGTTTGATTGACTGAAACAGTTTTTACACACAATGTCCTCGTAAACACAAACACACACACTCCTCCTACAAACACTTTTCTAGAAACCACAAACTTTATGTGTGTAACAGTTTTTAAACAGAGGTACAAAGTCTTTACAGAGACAAATGATCAGAGGTCAGACAGAACAGCCTGTGAGTGTTTTACCTGGATCCACTGTGATAGAACACAACACCTTTAACACTGAGTGTCATTATTTATTCTGAGACTTCATCTTTTCTTCACAGAGTTCATCAGCAGAGCTCAGAGGTTCTCAGTGGTCAGTCTGTCCAGCAGCATCAAACACAGCTGGACTCCATATTTATGGTGTGTAAATGTAAAGCACAGCTACTACTGCAAACTACAACAGCCACAGACTAAATACTAAACTACCATTCTGGTCCTAACAGTCTCCATGCTGCACTCTGTAGACCAGTAGCTTTTCAGTCTGTCACTGATCATCTGATGTTGACTTCTACCAGTTACATTTACAGTTGATTGTGTTCCAGCTGCTGGAGGAGAACATCAGCAGGTTTGTGAAGAACGAGCTGAAGAAGATGCAGAAGGCTCTGAGTCCAGATGACCCAGAATGCTTAGAGAGTCAGAGTGAGGATGAGGAGGTGTTGGACGGTGAGGAGGAAGAGCAGAGGAGGAGCAGCAGCAGAGAGGCATTTCTGAAGATCACAGTGCACTTCCTGAGGAGAATGAAGCAGGAGGAGCTGGCTGAGCGTCTGCAGAGCAGTAAGAGGATTTTAACAGATTTAACATGATGGAGAGGAAATGGAGGCAACATGGGAGAGGTTTATATTTCAAACTCTTCTGTTATTTCAATTAATTTAAATCCAATGCCTTTATTGTAGGGCTGTCAAACGATTAATTTTTTTAATTGCGATTAATTGCAGAATTCCCATAGTTAATCGCGATTAATCGCATTTTTAATTGCATGTTTAACCCTTAAACAGGCAGCGTGCATCAGGAGATACAGAGTCTTTAACATCATGTTGAAGCTTGTGGTAGGTCTATACTTTGATAGAATTTATAAAAATCAGTTAAGAAACTAGTATGTGTGATATTAATGACCAGATTGTATCACTTTTCTATGTTAAATAACACTTGTAAGTGTTTTTTATCATTATCACCATTTTATACCTTAATAAGGGCAACGCATCCTGGTGGAGATACAACTCATAAAATCCAAAATATTGTAACAAAATGGGCATGTTACTGTTTTGTGTTATAAAATCTGAGAGTTTAAGCCAGTTTCTGTTCTGTTCAGTTAAAGTGCTGTTTTTCCCGAGTGTCTGTGAACGCGTCTTGAGAGTGAGACTTGCAGCTTGCAGGTGTGTTGTTGTTGTTAGCCTCTGAGAAGAAGACGGCAGCACATGTGTGGCTAAGGAGCTACTACATTAGGTTTGGTTGTTTTGGTGTTGGCTACGGCCCACAGTAGCCTGTGTAATAAAAAGGAATAAAGAGCCAGCTAAACCGGCTAACGTCTCGGTGTTTATTGAGGGACGTTACAATATATTAAAAATATGAGTGGAAATATTTTACTTACATTTCATTTTCCATCCCTGCCTGTTGAAGGGTTTAAATCCTCTTATTTTACATTTCAAGGCAGTTTTAAGCCCATAATGTAAAGCATTTCTTACCAGAGTGTCTTAACTGGGAATCAATCACGGCTCTCCTGCACACTCCAAAATGCTTGGCTGCACCTGGGTGTTTAGCGTGGAGGTGCTAACTCAAACTCCACGTACTCCGGTGGTAGTTAAACTCCGTTTGACACAGGTTGCATTTTACTTTTGACTTGTCAACTGAAGCGTCTGGAAGTGTTTTAAAGTTAAACAAGCCGTTCAAAAGTCCAGTAGCTCTCTTACTTTCCATCAGCGCGGTAGGTTTACTGCAGGAGGCCACTTCAAAGCATAGCGCTACAGCTAGAGGAGCCGTCTACGGGGGAGTAGAAGGGACAAAAAGGCTTGCAAAATTGAAATGCGATTAAAAAATATTAACGCGTTATGGATTGTATTAATCTAATTGCGATTAACGCGCTAACACTGACAGCCCTACTTTATTGTCATTGCACAGCAGTACAACAAATTGTGTGTCCCCATAGCTAATACACATAAAAACAGCAACAGACAATAAAAATAAAAGAACAGACAATAAGACACTATGGATAATAAAGAGAATATAAAATAGCACTAATAAATATAGAAGCAGTAATAAATAAGAACAGTTGTTACTTAATTGTACATCCGAGGTGCATATGGAGGGTGTTCAGATTTCTGATAGTTTTGGGGGAAAACTATTGCAGAATCATGTAGAGCTTGTATGGATACTCTGGAGCCTCCGTCAGATGGCAAGGTGGTGAGAGGTATTGGATGGGTCAGTTATTATCTTGGTGGCCTTTCAGACACACCAGTCTGTGTAGATGTCTTCTATGTAGAGAAAAGAGACATCTATGATCTTTCCAGCTGCTCTCACTGTTTGGTCAGCAGCTGTACAGTTCCTGTACTACTGTACCAGACAGTGATGCTGTGAGTTAAGATGCTCTTGATGGTTCCTCTGTAGAATATTGTCATGATAGATGGAGGGGAGTTCACAGGAAGTGGAGACACTGCTGGACTTCCTTAGTGAGGGCTGTGGTGTTGATGGACCAGTGTTATGCCCCAGTCTAGGGGTGCCTAGGGCATAACCTGATTTGGCCCCATCTTCCCCAATTCCCAAGTAGCCACAGGCAAATAATTGTGTGTAAGGAAAAATGTATTTATACAAAGTAATAAATAAATTTAATACATATAAATAAAATACAAAATCGAACTTCAGGGTGGACCAAGTCCAAAATAACAATCAAAACAATCCTATCTAAAGAAAATAAGAAACTTACTCTAAGAAAACAAATGACAAGAACTTAGCTCCCTGCCTAAATAAACAGGAGAAAACAAGGTTAACAAAAACTGGCAGTCCCTGAATACCAGCCAGGTATGTTGTCTGGCCCTGCAGCCTTACAGGGCTTGATCCAGGACAGGACTCTCCTCACACTGGTTGGGTGAGACTCAAAGCCTGTTCACTGGGCTGAAGTCATTCAACTGGTTAGGGAGGGATCATTTCCACATTGTCACCGACCTGTTTGGGAGGGCGGGGGCAGGAGGGCTTTATAGTCCATGATGGCCTGGATTCCCTGCCACAGTTGCCACACTTTATGTTGTCAGTGAAGTTGTTGTTGATCCTCTGGGTGTACTGTTGTTTCACTCTCTTTATTCCATGGGACAGATTGTTCCTTGCAGATCTCAGAGCTGCTTCATCATCTGCTCTTAAGGCTGCATCATGGGTCTTTAACGGAGAATGAACTTCCCCAGTCATCTATGGTTTCTGAATGGAGCACACAATGATTGTTCTGGTCTCTGTGGCATAGTCTGTGCCCTTGTTGATGTAATCCATCACAGTCTCTGTGGACTCTTGTATGCCAGTGTGGTGGTTACAGGAAGCTGCTTCTACAAAAAATGTCAGTCAGTAATTTCAACTTTCATCAGTGACCGGTTGGTTAAAAAGTCCTTAACCCAACTGCGTGTCTGCTGGTTCACACCCAGGTCCAGCAACTTGGTTTCCATACTGCTGGGGATGTTTGCATTAAATGCAGAGCTGAAGTCCAAAAACAGCTGCCTCACAGATGTTCCAGGGTTTTCCAGATAGGAGAGTGCCGTGGGCAGGACTGTGTTTGTGGTGCTGGTCTGAAGTCATTAAGGCTGCTGATGGATGTTTTCTTCAGGACAGGAATGATGGGGGTAGATTTAAGGCATTTGGGGACAGCACATGTAGACAGGAAGAGGTTAAAGATTTTGCTGTTAATATGATGCACACATCTGCATCAGATCTATGAATTATTCTGAGCTGAAAACAGTCAAACTGTTTGTCATCAACTGATGAGCTGAATAGATTTCATAGTGGAGGAAAATATAAACATCTGCAGTTTAATGTTTACATTCTACCAATTTACTGTAGAATCATCTGATTGATTTCATTTGTTGTTTGTTCATTCAGGAACTCCTGCTGCAAAGTGTCGACGTAAACTCAAGTCTAACCTGGAGAAGAAGTTCCAGTGTCTGTTTGAGGGGATCGCTAAAGCAGGAAACCCAACCCTTCTGAATCAGATCTACACACCGCTCTACATCACAGAGGGAGGGACTGCAGAGGTCAATGATGAACATGAGGTCAGACAGATTGAAACAGCATCCAGGAAACCAGACAGACCAGAAACAACAATCAGACAAGAAGACATCTTTAAAGCCTCACCTGGAAGAGATGAACCAATCAGAACAGTGATGACAAAGGGAGTGGCTGGCATTGGGAAAACAGTCTTAACACAGAAGTTCACTCTGGACTGGGCTGAAGACAAAGCCAACCAGGACATACACTTCACATTTCCATTCACTTTCAGAGAGCTGAATGTGCTGAAAGAGAAAAAGTACAGCTTGGTGGAACTTGTTCATCACTTCTTTACTGAAACCAAAGAAGCAGGAATCTGCAGGTTTGAAGAGTTCCAGGTTGTGTTCATCTTTGACGGTCTGGATGAGTGTCGACTTCCTCTGGACTTCCACAACACTGAGATCCTGACTGATGTTACAGAGTCCACCTCAGTGGATGTGCTGCTGACAAACCTCATCAGGGGGAAACTGCTTCCCTCTGCTCGCCTCTGGATAACCACACGACCTGCAGCAGCCAATCAGATCCCTCCTGAGTGTGTCGGCATGGTGACAGAGGTCAGAGGGTTCACTGACCCACAGAAGGAGGAGTACTTCAGGAAGAGATTCAGAGATAAGGAGCAGGCCAGCACCATCATCTCCCACATCAAGACATCACGAAGCCTCCACATCATGTGCCACATCCCAGTCTTCTGCTGGATCACTGCTACAGTTCTGGAGGATGTGTTGAAAAGCAGAGAGAGAGGAGAGCTGCCCAAGACCCTGACTGAGATGTACATCCACTTCCTGGTGGTTCAGTCCAAACTGAAGAACATCAAGTATGATGGAGGAGCTGGGACAGATCCACACTGGAGTCCAGAGAGCAGGAAGATGATTGAGTCTCTGGGAAAACTGGCTTTTGAGCAGCTGCAGAAAGGCAACCTGATCTTCTATGAATCAGACCTGACAGAGTGTGGCATCGATATCAGAGCAGCCTCAGTGTACTCAGGAGTGTTCACACTGGTCTTTAAAGAGGAGAGAGGGCTGTACCAGGACAAGGTGTTCTGCTTCGTCCATCTGAGTGTTCAGGAGTTTCTGGCTGCTCTTCATGTCCATCTGACATTCATCAAGTCTGGAGTCAATCTGCTGGCAGAACAACAAACAACATCCTGGTGGTCTTGGTTGTCTGAAGTGTTTGGAGGCAAATCAACACGTTTCTACCAGAGAGCTGTGTACGAGGCCTTAAAGAGTCCAAATGGACACCTAGACTTGTTCCTCCGCTTCCTCCTGGGTCTTTCACTGCAGACCAATCAGACTCTCCTACGAAGTCTGCTGACACAGACAGGAAGTAGCTCACAGACCGATCAGGAAACAGTCGAGTACATCAAGAAGAAGATCAGTGAGAATCTGTCTGCAGAGAGAAGCATCAATCTGTTCCACTGTCTGAATGAACTGAATGATCGTTCTCTAGTGGAGGAGATCCAACAGTACCTTAGATCAGGAAGTCTCTCCACAGATAAACTGTCTCCTGCTCAGTGGTCAGCTCTGGGCTTCATCTTACTGTCATCAGGAAAAGATCTGGACGTGTTTGACCTGAAGAAATACTCTGCTTCAGAGGAGGCTCTTCAGAGGCTGCTGCCAGTGGTCAAAGCTTCAAATAAAGCCTTGTAAGTGGATGAAACACTGCATATTTGAACAATATCAAATATATTTAATTTAAAATATGATAAATTAAACATTTTTTGTTTGTTACTAATCCTTTCTTCAGGCTGACTGACTGTCACCTCTCAGAGAGAAGCTGTGCAGCTCTGTCCACAGTTCTCAGCTCCCAGTCCTCTAGTCTGAGAGATCTGGACCTGAGTAACAACAACCTGCAGGATTCAGGAGTGAAGCAGCTTTCTGCTGGACTGGAGAGTCCACATTGTACACTGGAAACACTCAGGTCAGGATATAGTATCTATAATTTCTTTGTCTTGAACAATGGCAATAAATCTGATTCTGAGACTTTTATACAGTTGATCATTTGCATTTTGTTTTACATTCAGATTAATGTAAATTGTTCTTCACAGCTGTAGGATTGTGGTACTTACATGATTAAAACAATATGTTATCAACTTTTTTTTTTTTGTGATCAAATTTTTCTTTATTTATTGATCAGTCCCTGAATACCAGCCAGGTATGTTGTCTGGCCCTGCAGCCTTACAGGGCTTGATCCAGGACAGGACTCTCCTCACACTGGTTGGGTGAGACTCAAAGCCTGTTCACTGGGCTGAAGTCATTCAACTGGTTAGGGAGGGATCATTTCCACATTGTCACCGACCTGTTTGGGAGGGCGGGGGCAGGAGGGCTTTATAGTCCATGATGGCCTGGATTCCCTGCCACAGTTGCCACACTTTATGTTGTCAGTGAAGTTGTTGTTGATCCTCTGGGTGTACTGTTGTTTCACTCTCTTTATTCCATGGGACAGATTGTTCCTTGCAGATCTCAGAGCTGCTTCATCATCTGCTCTTAAGGCTGCATCATGGGTCTTTAACGGAGAATGAACTTCCCCAGTCATCTATGGTTTCTGAATGGAGCACACAATGATTGTTCTGGTCTCTGTGGCATAGTCTGTGCCCTTGTTGATGTAATCCATCACAGTCTCTGTGGACTCTTGTATGTCAGTGTGGTGGTTACAGGAAGCTGCTTCTACAAAAAATGTCAGTTTGAACAATATCAAATATATTTAATTTAAAATATGATAAATTAAACATTTTTTGTTTTTTACTAATCCTTTCTTCAGGCTGACTGACTGTCACCTCTCAGAGAGAAGCTGTGCAGCTCTGTCCACAGTTCTCAGCTCCCAGTCCTCTAGTCTGAGAGATCTGGACCTGAGTAACAACAACCTGCAGGATTCAGGAGTGAAGCAGCTTTCTGCTGGACTGGAGAGTCCAAACTGTACACTGGAAACACTCAGGTCAGGATATAGTATCTATCATTTCTTTGTCTTGAACAATGGCAATAAATCTGATTCTGAGACTTTTATACAGTTGATCATTTGCATTCTGTTTTACATTCAGATTAATGTAAATTGTTCTTCACAGCTGTAGGATTGTGGTAGTTACATGATTAAAACAATATGTTATCAACTTTTTTTTTTGTGATCAAATTTTTCTTTATTTATTGGTCAACTGCAATCCCACAAAACACAACACACATTTTTACATCCCACAGAAATAAAAAAAACAAAAAAAAAACAAAAAAACAAACCAGAGAAACATCAACATAGATACAAAAACATATGCAAGACAAAAAGTGTTGATTCCAGCAGCATGTGGTAAAGACAAGCATACTTTACTGGAGCACGAAGGAATGCCAGGACCAGCCTAGGCCCTCCCCTCGGGTCCCCTCAGGTGTCAGAACACACCTTCAACTTAACAGTAGTGTCCACATGTCACACACAATTTCCAATCCGCAACACCTACCCAGTCCACAGGAGCCACCGAACCAACCAAAAAACATAAACCAAAACAATAATTGAAAAAATTATATATATATACACATATACATATAAAAATAATAAAAAAATAAAATAAAAATAAAATAAAAGTAAATGAAAAAACAAATAAAATAATAATATATAAACATATAGTGAAAAGAAAAAGAAAAGGAGTGTGCCACCTCCCCACCAACCCACCCACCCAGAACCCAGATACCATACATCGTAGTATAGAGGGAGATTCTACAACCACACAATCATATACACTGGGTACAAGAATAAATGGACAGTATCAGCACATGATCATATTACTAAATCCTTTAGTGAGTTGGCCGCAGCCCGCCAACTGTTCAGGGTGGATTCCTTTGCACCATTGATCCTAGCAGTCGACATTTCCATGAACACAACATCTAAAAAAGTAAGAATCCAGTGTTTGGAGGCAAGAGAGTGAGGAGGCTTCCACCGCAACGCAATCAGCTTCTTAGCAGCTGTGATACCGGCGAGCACTAACCGCCTTGCCGCCCCCCGACAGACCTATCCCAGATAAGTCATTCAGTAATAGAACAGGAATAGTTAATGGGACAGTTACAGATGTTAAGTCTGACAATTGAGAGGCCACGTTAGCCCAGAACTGCTTAACCGGTGGACACTCCCACATCATATGAATAAAAGTACCTGGAGAATTCAGATTGCAAAGGCTACAAGACGGATCGTTTATCAGCTTCATAGCATATAACCTGCGTGGGGTGAGGTAGGTTCTATGGACATAATTGAAGTGAATCTGTTGGTGATTCGGGTTGCGAGAAGCCTCCCTGATACTCGTCCACACCCGCCCCCATTCAAAGTCAGGATCCAAACCAGGGAAATCACTCCTCCATAACCTATCCAGTGGTAGATCAGAATAAGAAAATCTCTGAAAAAAAGAGTATAATTTGGAGACGATGCCGCTGCTATCCCTTCGTGTGACAAACAAATTATAAAGAGGGTGAACAGGTAAGGCTTGCTGTAGGGGAATACTGTGTGCAGTGAGAGCATGTCGGAGTTGTAAATAAAAAAAGAATGAAGTGGGCGGCAAGGCAAAGGTATTGGAGCCATTTTTGCATATTTTGTTTGATTATTATTTTCCTTAACAATATTAAAGAGTAGCTGTTTAGATATTATTTAATTAGACTGTGTGAGTATTCAGCGACCTCCCAGGAAATGAGGATAAAAGGGAGGAGGGAGACAGGTGACTCGGATGAGACAGGGGAGAGCCATAATGTTTTTAGACCGCTCTCTTTATTCATTTTTTTGTCCTTTCTGTAAGTATATTCGTGACTTTGAAATTGTGTATGGACAAATAAAACGCTGCTCATAATTGAAGAGAAGCAGTGATTGTTTTTTTATTGGAGCGCGTCTAGACCACAGCAAAACCCCTGAACAAAGGAAGGCGGCTGGTTAAAATGCCGCCACAACTTGTCTAAAAACAATGCAACCTGTGGAAATGGGGATGATCCAACGCATCGGAACAGGCGCTGGACCTTTATGGACTTAGACACAGACATCGGCCTCAGCGGATTTGTGAGTAAAAGCCACGCTGGAAGTTACGGCTGGATGAAATGTTACATTGTAACATCAATGGAAATCAATTAATCGGGCAATCAATTAAGTGTGCACACTGACAAACAAAACGAAATCCAAATCCACTGATGTCTTGAATAAAGCTTTGAATGGAAAATGGAAATAAATGTGTTGTGGAGAAGCTTCTCATGCTTTGGGATCGACATGTGGTGAAATGAAAATGTTTATGAATGAGTTTTACAAACGCGGGCTGAAGTGTGTACACGAGTTGAACTAAACTTATGAATAAAGACGGAAAGAATAATGGATGTTGATGAAATACCGGCTGAGGCTGGCGCAGAGAAGAGATTTAAATCGCTCAGCGCATCGCGCAAAGGGAGACTTGGAGCGTGCACGCGCAGAATGAATGAAATAAAAACCTTAATGGAAACTGAAGGGAATGTTGGAAAAGTGAATGAATCTGTTGTTTTGTTTCAGAAATCACTTGAAGATTTTAATGATATTCATGAATCAGTCCAAATGTTTTTGTCCGGGGAAGACAAGGAAAAGGAGAGAATTGATTGGTATGCACCAAAAATGTCCACATTTGCGGATTTCCTTAAGGATGTGGAAAAGTGGAAAACTTCTCAAACAGATCCTCAGTCACTCATTGGACCCCAGGACAGCATTTCCAACGTTTCAAAAAGGTCACAAGTCTCCAAACGTTCAAGATCAAGTACTTCTTCTGTTGCCTCAGCTCGTCTTAAAATTGCCACAGAAAGAGCTGCTCTGCTGGCCCGGGCAGCAGCTTTAGAAAAGAAACATGCCCTGGACATGGAGAAAGCTCAATTAAAAACCAAAATGGAACAAATGGAGCTGCAAACGAATCTGGCTGAATCTGAGGCAAAATTAAAAGTGCTGGAAAACTTTGAATCTCAAAATGGACAAATGCAAAATGAACAACAATTACCAACACAAGTACCACAAGCACAACAGGGGGATGGCATGAATGAATACCTGGAAACTTACCTGGAAAACACTGATGTAACAGTGAGAACAGAAACATCTCCAGTTGAATTTGCTGAGCTTGGAGCAATTCCCAAAACACCACTACAAAGGTATTTAAACCAACAAACCAAACCATTAATAAGCTCTCCAGCACAAGATAAAACAGTAACACACATTACTCTACCACAGCATGGTCCTACTATTCAGAGTTCTCCACAAACAGCAACAGGTGTTGGGATTAAAATGACAAACAATGAAGACAATATCCTGACTGTAATGCAGAAAATGATATTGCTGATTTATTGGTTTTGCAGCATAAGCAATTATCACTTCCTGCACGTGAAATTCCAGTTTTTGATGGAAACCCTCTGAATTATCAAATCTTTATGAGGGCATTTCAGCATAACATTGAGGAGAAAACAAATAACTCCCAAGACATGTTATACTATCTGGAGCAGTATACATCAGGATCCTGCCAGGAGTTGGTCCGTAGCTGTCTTCATATGGATGCTGTAGCAGGCTTTGTGGAGGCCAAGAGACTATTAAAAGTGCATTTTGGAAATGAAATAAAGATTGCAAATGCCTATATGGCTAAAGCTCTGAACTGGAACAATATAAAGCCAGAGGATGGAAAGGCATTGCAAAGTTATGCACTTTTCTTAAGAGGCTGTTGTACTGCCATGAGAGGTTTACAGGACATGGAGGAGCTTGACCTACCGTCCAACTTAAAGCTCATTGTGTCTAAACTTCCTTATAAACTGAGGGAGGGGTGGAGAACTGCAGCTTGTGACATCTTGGAACACAGAAACACACGAGCAAGATTGCAGGACCTTGTGGCATTCATTGAAAGGCAAGCTAGGATACTACAAGATCCTCTTTTTGGTGATATTCATGATCCTCTCATGCATATTAGGGCTTTAAAGGCCAAAACTACCGCAGACACAAAACCAAATAGATTTAAGAGTAAAGGCAGCAGTTTTGCTACCACAGTGGCAATGGTGTCTGACAGTAAAGAAGAGAGATGGACACAAGAGAAATCACCCATTAAAGTCAACTTGAACACCAGCACTCATGACACCCCATGCTCCTTTTGTGCTGGTAAACATCATTTAGCTGAGTGTCGGAAAATAAATGTACAACCTCATGAAGCTAAAATTGAGTTTCTTAGAGAAAATGGATTGTGTTTTGGATGTTTGAAAGTGGGACATCTGAGTAAAACCTGCAAAAGAAGAATGAAATGTCAGAGTTGTCAGGCCAAACACCCCACTATTCTGCACATAAAGAGACCTCCAAAGCCTGAGATATACACTCACCAGGCAGAGCTACATGGTATAGCAGCGAAACCTGAAGAAACATCAATCAGCAGTGCTCTTGTGTCACTTGGAGAGGGTGAGGGAACTGGGGCTGGTAGAGACTGTATACTGGCCATAGTTCCAGTGCTGGTTAAACTCTGTAATGGAAGTAAAAGTGTGCCTACCTATGCCTTCCTGGACCCCGGCAGCACTGACACATTTTGTACAGAGAACCTCATGAGGAAGCTCAACGCTAGAGGACGGAGAACTGAAGTTCTTCTACAGACTATGGGAACAGAAAAAATAGTTAAGAGCTATGAGCTAACAGGTCTAGAGGTTGGTCATATAGAAGATGGTACTTACCTGACACTGCCAAAGTTATATACTCAGAACAAAATCCCTGTCACAAAGAAAAACATTCTCACCCAGGCGGATTTAAATGAGTGGCCTTACCTGCAGGAGATCAAGGTAAAGGAAATAGATGCTGATGTGGAGCTTCTTATTGGAGTGAATGTGCCAAAGGCTATGGAACCATGGAAAATAATTAACAGCCAAAGAAATGGACCATATGCAGTTAGAACACTGTTAGGATGGGTGGTCAATGGTCCGCTCAATGTCTCTACTGCTATGGAAAAGGAACGCACTGTGGCACCCGTGAACCGAATCTTCATTGTGCACATTGAAAGACTCCTGGAAAGACAATATGCACATGACTTCCCAGAGAAAGACTATGAGGAGAAAATGGAGATGTCAGCTGATGACCGACAGTTCATGCAGATTGCCTCAAGTTCAGTTATTCTCACAGATGGTCACTACTACTTACCTTTACCTCTTCGTGATAGGAACATCAGTATGCCAAACAACTATCAGATGGCAGAACAACGAATGTTACATCTCAAAAGGAAATTTCAAAAGGATCAGGTTTATGCAAGAGAGTACAGAGACTTCATGAGTGACATCATCAGGAAAGGTTATGCTGAGAACGTACCACCAGAAGATTTAAACCCGGAGAATGGTAGATTGTGGTACATACCTCACCATGGTGTGTACCATAAGCGTAAAAAAACCCTCCGTGTAGTCTTTGATTGTGCATCAACCTTTAAAGGCGCATCACTCAATAGTGTACTCCTACAGGGCCCAGACATGGCTAACTCTCTTTTTGGTGTTCTGCTCAGATTCCGGCACGAGCCAGTTGCAATTATGGCAGATATTGAGAGCATGTTTCACCAGGTGAGAGTTCATGAAGAGGACAGAAACTTGCTCAGATTCCTATGGTGGCCTGAAGGAGACACAAGTAAAGAATTGGAGGAATATAGGATGACAGTTCATTTGTTCGGAGCTGTATCTTCTCCAACCTGTGCAAACTTTGCACTGCAAAAAACTGCAGAAGATAACAGTAACACATTTGATGAAGGAGTATCTGGAACAGTCAAGTCTAATTTCTACGTTGATGATTGTCTCAAGTCAGTTCCAACAGAGAAACAGGCAATATGCCTTGTTAAGAACCTCAGAGAAATGTGCTCCCTTGGAGGATTCAAGCTGACCAAGTGGGTTAGTAATAGTCGTACTGTATTGGCATCCATCCCTGATGATGACAGAGCAAAACAAATTCTGAACTTGGATCTGGACAGGGAGAAGCTGCCTAATGACAGAGCTTTAGGACTGTACTGGGACATTGAGAAGGATATATTCAGCTTTCGTGTCACTGTTAACAACAAAAGCCCCACCAGAAGAAACATACTTTCTATTGTTAGCTCTGTGTATGATCCTCTTGGTTTTCTTGCCCCTTTCGTATTGAAAGCCAAGCAAATCCTTCAACAACTTTGTGAAGCAAAGTATGGATGGGATGAAGCGATTCCTGTGGAATTGTTAAAACCATGGCAACGGTGGCTTAAGGATCTGGATGAGCTGGCCAGATTCCAAATTAACAGGTGTGTGAAACCGAAGAACTTTGGCCAAGCAAGAACTGCACAACTGCATAACTTTTGTGATGCAAGTGAACAAGGTTATGGAACTGCAAGTTACCTAAGGTTTACAAATGACTCTGAAGAGGTACATGTTGCATTTGTCATGGGAAAATCAAGAGTAACTCCACTCAAAACAACGACTATCCCAAGACTGGAACTCACTGCTGCCACACTGGCTTCACGAATAGACAGAATGCTTCGCACAGAACTTAAAATTGAACTCCAAGAATCCACTTTCTGGACTGACAGCCAGTCTGTCCTGAAATATCTTCAAAATAAAACACGGAGATTTCGCACCTTTGTGGCTAATAGGATTGCAGTGATCCATAACCTGTCAAAGGTGAGTCAATGGAGGTTTGTAGATTCAAAACACAACCCAGCTGATGATGCATCTCGAGGCCTGAGCATTGAACCCTTTCTCAGCTCCAAGAGATGGCTTCAAGGACCAGAGTTTCTGGAAAAATCAGAAACAGAATGGCCAAAGAACTCTGGAGAGCTCAGCTCCATCCTCCCAGATGATCCAGAGGTGAGGAAAGAAGCTACAGTAGGTACCACTGTTACCTCTACCTCAGAGAAAAATCCCACAAGCAGGCTCATTGAGTATTATTCATCATGGGACGACTTGAAAAGAGCTGTAGCCTGGATGATGAAACTAAAGAATCTTCTTCTACAGATGAGCAGGGAAAATAAAAATAAAAAGGAAAGTGCACTGACTGGCCAAGATAAAGGAAAATCACTAAAAGATCAGATGCTCTTTCTTAAAATGCCTGCAGTCACAGGTCTTTCAGTAGAGGACATTGAAAATGCAGAAAATGCCATTATTTGCTATGAGCAGAGACAACATTACAAGGAGGAAATCGCCACTCTGAAGCAAGGAAAACTGTGCAAAAGAGGAAGCTCCCTGTATAAGTTGGACCCTGTCATTGATTCTGATATCTTGAGAGTGGGGGGAAGGATGAGGAAGATGGCTATGCCCACAGAGATTAAGCACCCCAAAATCCTACCTAAACACTCTCATGTGTCACAGTTAATACTGAGTCACATTCACAGACAGGTTGGTCACTCGGGGCGAGGTCACATGCTCTCCAAACTTCACCAACGATATTGGCTGTCTGGTGCTAACTCTTCAGCAAGAAAAATTATCAAAGTTTGTGTGTTTTGCAGACGGCAACAAGCTAAAGCAGGTGAGCAGAAGATGGCTGATCTCCCTCTAGACAGAATTACACCAGATCTTCCACCCTTCACTCATGTCGGTGTAGATTATTTTGGACCTATTGAGGTGAAACGTGGCCGTGCTCTGGTTAAGAGATGGGGAGTGATATTCACATGCCTTGTAAGCCGTGCTGTTCACTTGGAGGTTGCCAGTCACCTGGATACAGATGCATGCATAAATGCTGTTCGTCGATTCATCTGCCGTCGAGGCTCGGTGAAAACCATCAGATCGGACCAAGGCACCAACTTCATAGGTGCACAGAGGGAATTGGAGGAATCTGTGAAACAGCTGGATAATGACAGAATCCAAAGATCACTTCTCAAAAGAGGAATTGACTGGACATTCAACCCCCCCTCTGGAGCACATCACGGTGGTGTCTGGGAAAGGTTAATTAGACTGGTTAAAAAGATCCTCTACTCCGTCTTAAAGGAACAAACTCTGGATGATGATGGTCTACATACAGCTCTATGTGAAGTGGAAGCGATTATGAATAACAGACCAATTACTACAGTAACCAGTGACCCAAATGACCTCGAACCACTGACTCCAAATCATCTGCTTCTCTTAAAAACAAATCCCATCATCCCCCCTGGACTTTTCCAAAAAAGGGACATCTATTCAAGGAAAAGATGGCGGCAGGTGCAGTATATTGCTGACTTATTCTGGAGAAGATGGGTCAGAGAATACATCCCACTTGTGCAGGAGCGACACAAGTGGAACAACATTAGAAGGAACTTCTCTCCCGGAGACCTCGTTGTCATCGTTGATGACAATGCCCCGAGGAACACCTGGCTCCTAGGACGAGTGTTCAAGGCTCTTCCAGGATCCAAGGGCCTTGTTCGGAGTGTTTTAGTAAAGACCAAAACTAACACGATTCAGAGACCTATCACCAAGCTCTGTCTGCTTCTGGAGGCGGCTGACTGAATTCATTGGTCTCTCTCAGTCAATGCATGAATGCAGCAGAATGGACTGATACACAGGAGTGTACCCTTATATGGATATGGACTATTGATAAGAACTTTTGAACTATGAACTAATGTCTTGCATTATTGTAATGGCTCTATTATTATTTAATTTGGTAATTGTTAAGTAGTAAGCAATTAGGGGCTGGTATATTGGAGCCATTTTTGCATATTTTGTTTGATTATTATTTTCCTTAACAATATTAAAGAGTAGCTGTTTAGATATTATTTAATTAGACTGTGTGAGTATTCAGCGACCTCCCAGGAAATGAGGATAAAAGGGAGGAGGGAGACAGGTGACTCGGATGAGACAGGGGAGAGCCATAATGTTTTTAGACCGCTCTCTTTATTCATTTTTTTGTCCTTTCTTTAAGTATATTCGTGACTTTGAAATTGTGTATGGACAAATAAAACGCTGCTCATAATTGAAGAGAAGCAGTGATTGTTTTTTTATTGGAGCGCGTCTAGACCACAGCAAAACCCCTGAACAAAGGAAGGCGGCTGGTTAAAATGCCGCCACAAAAGGTATCTCTCACATCCTGAAAGGAGCGTAAGCCTGAGTCATTAAAAATGTCACCTAGATGACGGATGCTACTGTTACTCCAAGGACATGCTGTTATGGGTCTACCTCCAATCAAAAGACTCCTGTTGTGAAATAACGGAGAGAAAGTGTGCCACTTACAGGATATCCCGGACAGGGACTCAACTGTGTGCCAGGTCTGGATAAGATAGGAGACTATTGGACTAAAACGGAGCTTACATTGTGAGTTGGACATGTTAAAAAAAAGTACCTCATGCAACGTCAAAGGTCGAACAATATCTTCCTCCATTTCGCGCCAAGCAACAGATATATCAACATTAGCCCACACACAAAGAGGCCCCCGTCCCCTCTACCTCTTTGCAAGGTCGACAGCTTTAGGCGAGCCCGCTTTTTATTCCAAATAAATTGTGAAATACTGGAGTGAATTTTCTTCCAATAATTGGCAGGGGGTGCAAGAGGAATCATTGAGCACACAAAGTTAATTCTGGGCAAGATATTCATTTTCAAGATGGAAATTCGGGTTTGAAGAGAGTTTGGGAGGCTGGTCCATCTGTCCAGATCTGATTTGACTTTATTCCAAATTTCCAAGTAGTTGTGGGAGACAATGCGATTCAAGCTTGGGAAAATATGGACTCCCAGATATTTAAACTGCTGTACGACAGGGATATTAGGTGGAAATTGTAGTGTTTTAGCTATATCGTTAAGGGGTAATAAGGCTGACTTATTCCAATTAATTTTGAAACCAGATAAATCACCAAAATCATTACAGATGGTGAGCAGAGTATCAAGGGATTGGACCGGGTTTTCCATAAACACCAGCACATCATCAGCATATAACGCCAGATGATGAGAGGTACGGCCAACTGAAATGGGCTGCATGGTGGTGGATTGGCGGATCATCTGAGCTAAGGGTTCTAAGGAGAGCGCGAACAAAGCCGGACTCAAGGGGCAACCTTGTCGAGAAGACCTGGAGACAGGAAACAAAGCAGGTGACAGCTGACCAGTAAGAACCAGAGCAGAAGGCTTTGAATACAGAACCTTGACCATATGTACAAAATTCTGACCAAATCCCATTTTTTCCAACACAGCCCACAAAAAAGGCCATTCCAGTCTATCAAAGGCCTTCATGGCATCCAATGAAAGAACTGCTGATGGTGTATTATTACCCGTTGCGGAATCCACTATATGAAGGAGGCGTCTAACGTTATCAGCAGCCAACCTGCCTTTAATAAACCCTGTCTGGTCGCAATGAACTAGTGTGGGCATGTGATCTTGAATGCGTCTGGCAAGCACTTTTGCATAAATTTTTAGATCAGCGTTCAGTAAACTGAGAGGCCTGTAGCTGGCGCAGTTCACTGGATCCTTATCTTTCTTTAGCAATAAAGAGATTAGTGCAAGGTTAACATCTCTTGAAAAACCTCCATCTATTGATGCTCTCACCATATCTAACATTAGTGGGCCAAGTTTGTCCCAAAATGTGACAAAGTTCAGGAGGTATCCCATCGAAACCAGGAGATTTATTCCTTTGCATAGCAAGTGCCGCCCCTTTCAATTCTTCCAAGGAAATCGGAGCGTCCAAACCTGCAGAATTGTCCTCCGAGAGCCTTGGGAGGTCTATCTGCTCAAGGAAATTAGCACACCTATCACTATCCGCTTGAATCTCTGACTGATATAAGTTAGAGTAAAAGGTTCTGAAAGTTTCGTTTATTTGTTTGGGATCAGTTGTGACATTACCCGTACACGTCATAATAGATGGAATATCCGCAAAAGATTCATTGGCTCTAATTCTAGAAGCCAAAAGATGGCTGGGCCTCGAGCCTTGATAATAGTATCGCTGTCTTGTCCTGTGTATAATAAACTCAGACTGGTGTTAAAGGATATTATTTATTTCCTTCTTGATAATGTCACGTTGTATTTCAATCTGTCTGGAATAATTTGTTTGCAATATTGAATCCAATCTAGCAAAGTCTGCCTCTAAGTTTTGTAAGGTAGCAGCTCCAGCTTTGCGCATATTTGAGGAGAATAAAGTGGCATTACTTCTGATAAATCCCTTTACAGCGTTCCAAAGAACTCTGGGATCTTCCACTGAGCCCACATTAATGTCCAAAAAATCCTGCAATTGAACGTTAAACTGTGATTTATAAGAATCATTTTCCAGTAATGAGGAGTTAAAGCGCCGTCGAGCTGCTTTTCTAGATAGACCACCAATTAAAACATTGCCAAAGACCCCTTTGTGATCATAAAGTGCCATAGGAAGAAGAGCGACATTATTAATATTCTGAAACAGCTGAGGTGAAGAGAAAAGAAAATCTATCCTCGAGGAGGTTTTGTGCCTGGCCGAGAAGAAGCTATAATCTGTCAATGTGGGATTAAAAGTACGCCAGACAGGGGCGGGCTGACCATCGGGAAATTCGGGACTTTTCCCGGTCTATTCCAGGCCCTAACCGGCCGGTGGTCGGAGCGTTTTTTTTTTTTTTTAAATTACTAATGTTAATGAAGCGGAGCCACAGCAGGCTGCCCTCACAGCCCCGGCCGCAGGTAGCACAGAGTCGGTGGGACGTCAGACCGGATCAATCTAATGTTTTGCAAATTAAGGGGGGTAAACGAGCGGCCCCTCCCAAATTGAACTGATCCATGTTTCCAGACATGCATGTTTCTGTCAGAGGCTAAATATGATTGGCTCGGCTGCTCAGTCAGTCATTAAACTATTTTCCTGTTTTGTTAGAAAAAAAGAGAGAGAAGGTCCGGATGGTATTCAGCAAGCATGGCGAAAAGAAAGAGACAAGAAAAAGAAATGGGTGGAGCGGAGAAAGTAAGGGCTAAAAAGAAAAAGTTGTTAGTACAGGATGCAGCCAAATGTGCGAAAATAACGGATCTTTTCCGTGGAGGGGCTGCAGTCAGCCAGGCCGCTGACGACACGGGTCCGAGTAGCACGGCCACAGCAGGTTAGCAAGTGCAGCCGACATAACCCTATCATCACAGACTTGGCATGTCACGTGCTTGTGTTTTTGGATGTGTTAAGATAACTTTAAAGGTAGTAGCTATCAATGTTACACCATATGCATCACTAATCTGCTTTATCAATTAAAAGAACATAGATACATTTCTTTATTGCAAGTATATATTTTAAATTACTCAACAAACATATTTCAGGAGAGTCTCTGTGTTCAAAGTTAAAAAGATAATAGCCTATTTAAATTCAGGCTGTGCATTATGTTTTCCTGTTCTGTTTCTACATTAATGTATTGCCATGTTACCAGCTCAAGAGAATTACATTAAAGTGAGTAATTATTTTACAAAAAAAACTATGAGCAGATTATCAAAATCAAAACAAAAGAGTGAGTGTGTGTGTATGTTGAATGTATGTGCTCTAACACTGTGAATTCTTTACAACAGTGCTTTAACATTTATCATTGTTGCTGTTATTGTTATTATTAGCAAACACAGCCAGTATAAGTCAGGACAAAGAAACAGATGTGGAGGGACAGGAGGAGAAGGTGGAACAGGAAGAGGAGAAGGAGGAGGAGGAGAAAAGACCAACAGTGTCAGGTACAGGTGCACTGCACAGGACTGAGTTGTGAATTGGTCTTTGCATGGAATAGTATCAAGATGTTATATATTGATGTTCCAACTCCAGTCACATAGAAACAATAAGCCCATCTACTCCTGCAGTTATGTTCTGAAATAGATATCTGTTTTTCCCCCCAATATTAATGACTTATGGCTAATTTTTGTTATTACCTATGTTCTTTTCATGCAGATGTACAGGGAAAGGCAGGGCCCAGCACAGGGGAAACAGAGGCATCAGTTGAAATTGAAGATGAAGGTTTTGATTTTTATGCACGCCCAGCCTCCAAAGATTTAGATCTCTTTTTTTCTTACCATCCTCAACAACCCCCCAGAAAAGGCATGTGTATTTATCAAACCAAAGATGGTAATATAGTATTTTTACACTTAAATTAAAGTTGTAGTGTTAAAATCACGGTTCCACTTGCGTCCTTCTTGCGGTCGGATAAAAGGCCTCTTGACACCAAACTCCCGGGCTGAATTTAAACCCCAGTCCGCCCCTGACGCCAGACATCCAACAGTCCTAAACTCTCCACCCAGCTCTGCAAAGCTGCAGTCGCCAGTTCCTGGTCCTTATTAGCAGTAGATCTCTCAGACGCTTGCCAGACAGCATTCATATCAGCACCAACAATAAATGAGTATTCAGTCAATTTCAACATTTCTTGGGTGAGTGTGCTATAAAATTTCTCATCAAATTTGTTAGGAGCATAGGCTGAGACAATAGCTATCTTCCTCCTGTACAGTTCTACTTTAGCAATTGGTATCCTCCCATTACTATCCGCCCACGTGTCCAAAACTTTAACTTTCAAATTACGCTTACAAACGATGGCCACACCTCTGCTTTTTGAGTCTGCTGAAGAAGATGCTATGGTGTGATAAAATCTATTGGCCATACGAGCTGAGTCTTTCTTCAATAGGTGCATTTCCTGAAGCAAAGCTATGTCTATTCTCCTTCGTTTCAACAGAGTTAAGACACTGGTTCGTTTGTGGGGTATATTCAAACCATCACAATTCCACACTAGGATTGATAACTCACCCATTGAAGTGCATCATACTCCAAATACTGCTCACCGATCCAGATAGAGTAGTTGGTAGTAGGTATAGGTTGGACCCCCTCATAATAACCAACCCCAATTCCTGTGTACATTCCCTGAAATATAAAAAAGACACATCCCTCCCAATATTCCCAAAAATCCCATGGTGGCACCATAACCCCAGAAACAAACCAAACACACATACAAAACATGATATTAACATACACAAACCAATACAAAACAAAAAACACAAAAAAAACAAAAAATAAACACACTTATGTTGATCCGCGATAGGTATGAACATAGGGCCGCGAGAGAGCAGAACCCAACTCAATACTTAACTAAAAGTGAACCGTTGAGTGATTATAATAGGCACATAAAAAAGAGAGAACAATAGAAGTAATCATCCTTATCAAGAAACGAATATATCAGTCAAGCCTCTGCATGTTGACTTATTAAAGTAAACAAAAACAATGGGAGAAAAAGCATCCCAGTCTCACATCCTCAGAAAAAAAAAACACAAACAAAGTGCAAAAGTCTGTACGTGAGGCAGCATTTCAGTCAGTAAATGAGACAAACATAGAATGAAATAAAATGTATCCAACGAGTCATTTGAGACTTCAGATCCACGAAAACTGTCCGCATATCAATAGCCATGGGCTGGTTAACGTGCCTCGTAATGTCAATAAAGGAAGCCGACATGGCATCGGCAGCTACGAGTGGCTTGCAGTTCTCCCATGGCTACCGATCAGTAAACAAACAAGCCGCATTGTAGAGCAAGCATGTAGTGAAAAACAAACTGAGTAATGTGTAGCCGTTAAAGCTGGCCATGGATATAGTTACCAGTCAATTATCCGCATCACCACTCTCCTCCCCGGCCTGTCCTCTCAGCAGCGACGTAACGTATGCCTCAGCTTTCCTCGGAGATTGAAAGACTTCCACGGCGCCAGCTTTGGATTTGATCTTGAGGGTAGCCGGATAAATCAGGAAGAACTCGATGCCACCGGCTCTTGCTTGGTCCATGGCCGCAGAGAAGGCCAAACGACGCCTCATTGTATGAGCGCTGTAATCCGGTAGAAAACGTAGTTTCCGACCACCGATGACGGGAGGATTCCTTCTTGCAGCAGCAAGGATATCTTGTCTGACCGTGTACCGGAGGCAGCAGAAAATCAGAGTGCGGCCTGTCACGTTCACAGCCCCTGTACCGCTGTAGATGCGGTGCGCCCTCATAATTTCTCCCTGTAGGTTGTTAAGAGAGGGGAACCACTTTGGCAAGGTTTGAGTAAGAAATTGGATGGCATTGGATCCCTCCGTCCCCTCCGGAAATCCGTGAATCCTCACATTACACCTCCTACTCCGGTCCTCCATGTCCGCCAGCTTAGCGCGCATTGCTTACAGCCTGGTGTCATGCTCAGCTAGCTTGCCGGAGTTAGCTTCCACGTTAGCTCGCATTGCGCTAACCTCGTTTCTGAAATCTAGTCAGCCATCTTGTGCACCCGCTGCCGGGAATAACTTTGTTATATTTCCAGAGTGTCACGATGTCTGATCACAGAGGAAGGCTGTGCTTCTCTGGCCTCAGCTCTGAGCTGCAACCCCTCCCATCTGAGAGAGCTGGACCTGAGTAAGAACAACCTGCAGAATTCGGGAGTGAAGCAGCTTTCTGCTGGACTGGAGAGTTCACACTGTACACTGGAAACACTCAGGTCAGGATATAGTATCTATAATTTCTTTGTCTTGAACAATGGCAATAAATCTGATTCTGAGACTTTTATACAGTTGATCATTTGCATTCTGTTTTACATTCAGATTAATGTAAATTGTTCTTCACAGCTGTAGGATTGTGGTACTTACATGATTAAAACAATATGTTATCAACTTTTTTATATTTCCAGAGTGTCACGATGTCTGATCACAGAGGAAGGCTGTGCTTCTCTGGCCTCAGCTCTGAGCTGCAACCCCTCCCATCTGAGAGAGCTGGACCTGAGTAAGAACAACCTGCAGAATTCGGGAGTGAAGCAGCTTTCTGCTGGACTGGAGAGTTCACACTGTACACTGGAAACCCTCAGGTCAGGATATAGTATCTATAATTTCTTTGTCTTGAACAATGGCAATAAATCTGATTCTGAGACTTTTATACAGTTGATCATTTGCATTCTGTTTTACATTCAGATTAATGTAAATTGTTCTTCACAGCTGTAGGATTGTGGTATTTATATGATTAAAACAATATGTTAACCTTTTTATATTTCCAGTCTGTCAGGATGTTATATCACAAAGGAAGACTGTGCTTCTCTGGCCTCAGCTCTGAGCTGCAACACCTCCCATCTGAGAGATCTGGACCTGAGTAACAACAACCTGCAGGATTCGGGAGTGAAGCAGCTTTCTGCTGGACTGGAGAGTCCAAACTGTACACTGGAGAGACTCCGGTCAGAATCGAGCATCTATAATTTCTTTGTCTGGAACAATGACAATAAATCTGATTCTGAGACTTTTGATACAGTTGATCATTTGCATTCAGTTTTACATTCAGATTAATGTAAATTGTTTTTCACAGCTGTAGGATTCTGGTACATATGTGATTAAAAACATTGTCCCATCAACCTTTGTATGTTTCCAGTCTGTCAGAATGTCAGATCAAACAGAAAGGCTGTGCTTCTCTGGCCTCAGCTCTGAGCTGCAACCCCTCCTATCTGAGAGATCTGGACCTGAGTAACAACAACCTGCAGGATTCAGGAGTGAAGCAGCTTTCTGCTGGACTGGAGAGTCAACAATGTAAACTGGAAACCCTCAGGTCAGGATAGAGCAGCTATAATTTCTTTGTCTTGAACAATGACAATAAATATTAATGTTAATTATTCTGTATATCTGTCTGATTCTGGTACATATGTGATTAAAAACATTGTCCCATCAACCTTTTCATATTTCCAGTCTGTCAGGATGTCGGATCAAACAGAAAGGCTGTGCTTCTTTGGCCTCAGCTCTGAGCTGCAACCCCTCCCATCTGAGAGAGCTGGACCTGAGTAACAACAACCTGCAGGATTCAGGAGTGAAGCAGCTTTCTGTTGGACTGGAGAGTACAAACTGTGAACTGGAAACTCTCAGGTCAGAATAGAGCAGCTATAATCCTGATATACTGAACAATGACAATAACTATTAATGTTAATTATTCTGTACATCATCTGTAGGATTCTGGTACATATGTGATTAAAAACATTGTGTTATCAACCTTTTTATATTTCCAGTCTGTCAGGATGTCTGATCACAGAGGAAGGCTGTGCTTGTCTGGCCTCAGCTCTGAGCTGCAACCCCTCCCATCTGAGAGAGCTGGACCTGAGCTACAATCATCCAGGAGACTCAGGAGAGAAGTTACTGTCTGCTGGACTGGAGGATCCACAATGGAGACTGGACACTCTCAGGTAGGTGTAGAGAACTTTAAAATATAAATAAATGTACAAACATGAAAGGAAGTGTGTTTCCTGTAAATTACAGATAGATTCATTCAAAGACTACATTTACCATAATCATTTGTTTTCTTCTGGGTTTCTGTCCTGTTTGTTGGGTATGTTCAGTATGTTATGAGTGTTGTAATCTAAACCAATCAGAGATCACTTTAGGGGAGGCAGACTGTAGCCACATGTGTGTGAGGAGAGCTGTGTGTGGGTGTGAAGTAGAAAACTAAGGGTGAGGCTGAATAGTGTTTTTTGTTTAGGAAGCTTCCTAACTGAGTGAAATGACCCAGAAGTATCTAAATGGCATCTATGACAAGAGCTGGTTGAATTCTCTAAATGCTAAGGAACCATGATTCAGTGCTTCCTTTCTAACCTCCTTTAGCACAGAGTACACCTGACCATCCTTTATGAAAGGAGAGGAGATAATACTGTCCCACAATTCCTTGTGGCAGCAATATTTAACACGACCAAGTGACGCAGCATTCACAAACTCAAACCATTAGACTCACATTAAATGTCCACAGTGGTCTCTGTGTGTCCTCTGTCCAAAGCTGTGTTCAACATGTTTAATAACTGGATAAACTAATATTAGGGGAGGGGAAATATATCCATTATACGATGCATCACGATGCGGATGTAGTCGACTCTGCATCGATTCAAAAAAGTCAAGAATCGATTATTTAATCGTTAATAACTTGACGTTGTTTAAATGTTAGTCAATAACTTGATGTTGAACCAAACAGTGAAGGCAGCGCAGCAGCAGGACAGTCTTATAGAAAAAAGAAGAAGTTAGTTGATAACTTTATGTTGACGGTATGGACAGACAGGTCTCAGGTACGGACTAGGGCTGCAGTTATTTAATCTATCTATCGTTTATTTTTGCAATCGAATATTCTATCAATTATTTAATTGATTAATCGAGTAATCTAATAAATGATTTTGCCTCATTAAATAGCAAAAGTAAAAATGAGAAAAAGGACAAAAAAGACAATCAAGTGGGTTTTATTCCAAACTAAACCCATTTATTGCATTTAACTTCAGTACCTTCTGAAACAAATACATGAACTTACTTTCAGTGGGACTGATTTTAATTTTTGCATCATTAGGCCGCCGTACATTTTAACCCTTTTTTGACCCCTCAAATATTGTTTTAGGAGTCATCTGGTGTAGAAATGAAAGAGTCCTCAATACATTTTAGTAAGTTTTAAGGGAAATGTTGGGAGCAGGATTTTAATTCAATTTAATCTCATGTGGGCCGGATCACTAAAAGGAAGCAAGGAAGGAAGGAAGGAAGGAAGGAAGGAAGGAAGGAAGAGATATGCAGGGTTGATTGCTTACTTAGCCCCATAACAGTATATATCATCAGTAATAATCACACATCAATCATAATTTTATGAATAAGAAGTTATTGATAAAAATACTGGAAAAAATTGTATTTACAAAACTTCTTAGCCATGTTCACTTTCAATGTGGTTTGAACGAAGGTTGTCTCAGTCCCAGTCTATGTTGACTAGCAGTGATAGTATTCTGCTCTCTACTTATCATACTAAAAGGAACACATGCATCCCCCCAGAGCGCTTACAGGTTCACATTCAGGACCATTCGCAAGGTGCTACTTCAGCAAACCCTCAGAAAAATAGCTCAGAATCATTTAGAAGTTAAAAAACTGAAAATCACATTTAAAACTTGAATCATGAATCATCTAACACTTTAAATTTCTACTATAATTAGTTTCAATTAGTGAACGTGTGAGAAGTGCAGTGTCCTTATGTAATGTGTAAGGAGCACAGGCTAGTTTGACTACCACAACATAGACATAACAAGCTCTAATATTATGTGGAATAAAATACCAGATGGAGTTTGGTGCTTAATCCACTTTATTTTGAAAGTATTGTTTAAGTCAATAAAATGTAATAATTCAAATCCTTCTTTTTTAGGTGATGGTGTCATCTCTTGAAAAATAGAAATATCTTGTATGTTGCTGTTTAAAACCTGAAATGATATTAACTCTTCAACTCTCAAGCTAATTATTCCTTGTTTCATCGTTGTTGACATTTCTTCCTTATCGATACATTCAAGTAAAACTCAGTTAAACCATCAATCTCAGGTATGAACACACAGGTGGACACTCTCAGGTCACATTTAAGGGTTCATTTTAACAGTAAATGTAGTTTTAGTCATAATTGAGTCATGTACATTGTTTTAGTTTTAGTGGACTAAATATCATTAGATTATAGATTATAGTCTATATAATATAATAAAGTTTAAAGGATAATGCTTTTTTAAAGTTAGTGTTGAATGAGTGAAGTGAAGTCATTATTCCTACTAGATGAAATGAATGTTATATTCATCTGTTATTGAATGGTAGGAAGGTTTGAATGGTTCATATACACAGACATATCTTTATTTACCTGGCTTTGGCCATAAAAGAGCAATCTCAATAACAATAATCAGCTGCAAGCAGCGATGATCGGGCCCAAGCTCCCCCGCCCCGCCACTACTGAGCGAGACCTGCTGTGACACATACAGAGTCAATATAAAGTTGGTTGGATTAGGAGGAATTCATTAAAGTATGTGGTGTGAAAATTCTATCAAACCGCGCCAAAATTGCAAATTCACTTCAAAATGGCCGACTTCCTGTTGGAGTGAGGGTATGGGTCTAAGAGACTTTTTTGTGCGTCTTTAGATGATACATATATATACCAAATTTTGTTCATCTATGTCAATCTGGAGGGAGGGGCTCAATTTCCTTAATCTTCTACGGGGTGCAGTACCCCCATTTGGCCAGCTGTTCCTGTTTAATGGCGAAACATCAAAATTCCTCACATCGCTACGAAGCAACCAAATCCCTAATCAGAAAGTTTTTGAAAACTTTTCATCTCCAATGTCTCAAGATGTTTCTGAGTGAATTTGAAGTCGGTCGGATTAAATCCCTAGGACAAGTTCGTTAAAGTATGAGGAGTGGAAATCGCCAAAATGGCGCCAAAAACACAGATTCGATACAAAATGGCCGACTTCCTGTAGGAGTGAGGGTATGGGTCCAAGAGACTTTTTTGTTCGTCTTTACACGATACATATGTGTACCGAATTTACGACAAACTCAGTCGAGGGGCTTGATTTTTTTATTTTCTAGGGGGCGCTATTGAGCCATTTTTTCTCGCCCATTTTCGTGATCCTTAAAATATCAAATTTTTCGGGCACGTTTAGGCTGTCAAAATGGGGCCTTCGCACTGTTGAGTGCTTGGGCCCTAATAATCAGCTGCTAATGTTGCTTCAAGTTTGAAGTGGAGACAGATGACAGAATAAAGTCCAGTGTGTCTCTCTGTTATATTTAGTTTTCTGATTCATCATCTAGTTAAAAATCTGTTAATTATCCGTCTGATCAACAAAAGAAACAGAAACAACTTTCTTCATTTATCAGACACATTTTTCTTTTCATGTTATTTCCTCCATTAACTGTTATTATGGATGGATATTATATGTTGTTATGGATCAAATGAACATAAGGAAGAGTTTGTCTGTCACATTTTAAACATATTTATATTTGACATAATGTGTCATCATTTCCATGTGAGCGTCTGGTTTGATATGAGTTTACTTAGTTTATTGAGTTACATCATATCAATTATTCCTGAAACATTCAACCTAATAAAACAAATCACTATTTAAAAACACTCTGGTCATATTCAGAGTTATTAAATAATTAATTCACAATCAGAATATCAATAAATAGCCTTCAGATACAAATAATGAATAAATAACATTCTGCCAGTAGTAATGTTTCATATGTTTCTGAGCAGCACACAGTAGATACACAGCAGGAGTGTTTGTTAAATAGATATAATATAATATAATATAATATAATATAATATAATATTAACGTTCATGATCTCCTGATGTCCCTGAACTCATCAGAGTCCATCTGTTATTTTATTATTGATGCATTTACTGTTTATTATAAAGAAGTTCACTTGTATCATGAACTTTATTTAGAACGTTTTAACTTGTGGTTGTTTCTTCTTATTGTGTCTTTCAACTATTATTATTATTATATATTCAAACCAAATGAATGAACACATGGAATAATTACAGTCAAATGTTTTGCTGTCTTATAGCTGCATTTATTCTCTGATCACTTCAAAAATGCTCCCTTTGTCTCCTTTTGATATTGAAGTGATGACTGGCTCTATCCTCAGGACAACATGCAGAGATCAATATTTAATCTAGTGATTTATCATGTGGGAGGACATATTTGTTCATCACATCTTCTTCTTCAGGTCTTTTCCTCTCAGACTTCAGTGAAAGAATCCAGCAGACAGTTGAGACAGATGAGTTTCAGCCTGTTTCTGTGTCACTCTGACAAACTGAGGAACACTGCTTCATGTTGAACAGCAGTTAGGACTCATGTTGGATAGAAAATCATTCTGACTGTGTTTCTTCCTCCAGGGTGGACCATGGTGGAGAGCACAGGTTAAAACCTGGTCTGAAGAAGTGTAAGTGTGGATTGAATTTGATTCATGACAACTAAACAGCACACAGTCAGTTTCTCTTTAAATACAAAGTTGGTCTTTGTGGTATTTATTCATTAAAACATTACTGACAAAATGTGTCATCATGAAACTTTATAGAAATGAACAACAGATCAGAAGTTAAACAGAGAATAAATCCATCAGGTGTGTCAGATGATAAACTGCTGCTGTGTTGTTTCTTCTTCTCTTCATCAGATTTCTGTGAACTCACACTGGATACAAACACAGTACACAGAAACCTCAAACTGTCTGATAACAACAGGAAGGTGACAAATGTGAAGGAGGATCAGTCATATCCTGATCATCCAGACAGATTTGACCACTGGGTTCAGCTGCTGTGTAGTAATGGTCTGACTGGTCGCTGTTACTGGGAGGTAAGGTGTAGAGGAAGAGTTGGTATATCAGTGAGTTACAGAAGAATCAGCAGGAAAGGAAAGAGTAAAGACTGTGTGTTTGGATATAATGATCAGTCCTGGAGTCTGAGATGCTCTGATGATGGTCGTTACTCTGTCCAACACGATAAGAGAGAAACATCCATCCCCTCCTCCTCCTCCTCCTCTGTCTCTAACAGAGTAGCAGTGTATGTGGACTGTCCTGCTGGCACTCTGTCCTTCTACAGAGTCTCCTCTGACACACTGATCCCCCTCCACACCTTCAACACCACATTCACTGAACCTCTGTATGCTGGGTTTGGGTTTGGGATCAGCCCTGGTTCCTCAGTGTCTCTGTGTCCTCTGTCTGAGTGAGAGTCTCTTCCTGTGTGTGAAGATGTAATAACTTTGAGAAGTTTGAGTAACATTATTTTCATTGCTGGTTAAAATTCAAGCAGAAGCAAACACAACGAGCTTCTGTAACACTGATCTGATTATTAAAATAAAAAGCAGTTTGAACTTGAAGCTTTTGGTTTTCTGTTTGTTTTTGACACCAGCAGGACTCCGTACATCTCAGCTCTCTGTTTTTACTTTATTGAACAACAGCAGAATATACAAACATACAGGTAAACATTAATATCAGTTAAATATGTAATAATATGAGGAAATGAACAACATGAGAGGAAATATTAAAACAATGCAAACATACACACATACACACACACACACACGCTAACAAACAAGCTAACAGCAGACAGAAGCAAGAACAACATGAAGCAGATTAGCAATAAGAAGCTAGCAGGACAAAGACAATAAACACTTTATAAAAAGCCACAAAGCAACAATAAGGCTTCTGTGGCTTCAAATTAAAATCATCTGTGAGCTGTAGAAAAACTTGTGTTTTATTCTTTCTTTGAAAAGTTTGTGTAATATTCTTCTTGTTAAACTTTTGATCTGTTAGTTCAGAGGCCTGTACTACGAAGCTGGATTTTCTCTTATCGAGGTAACTTCAGGGTTAACCCTGGGTTTTCCGTACTACGAAGCTCGTTCACTTCTTACCGGGGTAAATCACCATGGTAACTTATGCTGAACGGCTAACCTGCTCCGGAGCAGGTTATGTTCTGGATAAGAGATCAATGAGTATAAAAGCACCACCTCCTGACCAATCAGCTCTCTTAGAAAATGACCTGCCCATTCTTAAAACAATTAAACAACATTGGTGCGCGGATCGCGAGAGGAGCGCTTAGGAGACAATGAGCTTTTAGGGATAGATGCAATTTTTTAATTGGCCAAAATATATATTTAAAAAATAATCATTGAGGCACGTGGGGGATATTATTCTGTATGTTATACAGTTGGTTTGAAATCATTCACTCAAATGGTTGAAGCATAATAGGTTTGTATTTTGAATGTTGAATATTAAACTAACTTAATGTCTCTTATGAAAGGAAGGGCACTGAGGAAGCGATCTGCCCCAAACGTCTGTGCCGTAATAAAGTGACATTGTGTGATCAGAGTGCTGCCCGTTTATATTGTCTGATAAATTAATATTGTATGATCTCGTGAATTTACACATTAACAGAGTCGGCAATTTTCTGCCAGCATTCCTTCCTGGTTTTTGCTGCTGCATCATCAGTGTTGCTTTTGGTCTGGATGATGTGTTTGAATTCTTCATATTGTTGAAGAATAATTGTCTGCTCCTCCATGGTAAAGTAGTCTGCTCTGCAGAGTTTCTGCATGTTTGTGATTGGTCAGACGCTGCAAACACCACCCCTTTATGTGAACGCGCAGAGATCCAGATTGGAAAACCCTGGGTTGATTTACCGAGTTGATAACCAGCTTCGTAGTACCGCTTATCCTGGACTGCGAAGATCTGGTTAAGTCAACCCAGGTAACGGAGAGAGATCCTGGATAGGTTAATCCAGCTTCGTAGTACAGGCCTCTGGTGTGGTGTGGTGTAATGCAGTGTGGTCTGGTGTGGTCTAGTCTGGTGTGGTATGGTATGGTCTGGTATGGCCTGAGGCCTGTACTACGAAGCTGGATTAACATACCCAGGATATCTCTCCGTTACCTGGGTTGACTTACCCAGACATTCACAATCCTGATGGCTCTCTCCAATGGTATTGATGCTGTAGAAAAACTTGTGTTTTATTCTTTCTTTGAAAAGTTTGTGTAATATTCTTCTTGTTAAACTTTTGATCTGTTAGTTCAGGTCCATCTAACATCAGTGAAGGCTGATTCTTCTTTTCATCTTTACTTCTGTGACTTTTCACAAGTTGAATGAATTCATGGTTACAGCAGAAGTGAAAGAGTTCATATTACTGAATCATCACTCACATTATGAAACTATAAGAGACACAATAAACATCATCCATGACGTCATGTTTACTATTTAAAGTGTGGGTGACGTCACTCAGCGCGCCTGTGGGCGGGGCATCGGGTTTCTCTTCCTGTGTGTGAGCAGGTGAGACACACCTGATGGTTTGATGAGAGACTCACATGGGCGGTGCATATTCAAAATGTGATGGATAAATGTAAAAAAGTCTTAAATGTGATGAGGTGTTTGGTGGGGTATGCCTGGGGGGCAGACAGGAGTGCGCTAAAAGCCATATATTGTGGGTTGATTAGGTCTATTTTAGATTATGGGGCAGGCACATCCCTGAGAAAGCTAGACATTATTCAATATCAGGCATTGAGGCTATGTACAGGGGCTTTTAAAACAACTCCAACAGCAGTATTACAGGTGGAAATGGGGGAAATGCCATTAGATATGAGGAGGTTGCAATTATCGCTGGTGTATTGGGTAATTTGCAGGGTCATGTGACAGACCATCCAACAAAATGCACTTTAGAATCGTGTTGGGAAAAGGGAAAAAGGGACAGTAAAAGTTTTGGTTGGACAATAACAGACGAAACAGAAGAGATTGAAATAGCACATTTAGATGTAAGTCAGACAGTACCATTATCAATCGTTCCACCATTTTGTTTTTTTTGTTTTTTGTTTGTTTAATGTATTATTTATTTATTCATTTATTTATTTAGTTATTTTGTGAGGGTGTTATGGCCATTTTGATCCACATTCCATACCAGTAGGTGGCGGTAATGCACCAATTCGTTGTTTGCCAACCGCCATTAAACAGCAGCAGCAGAAGAAGAAGAAGCAGCGACACACCTGAGCAGCAGCAGACAGCAGCAGACGCTTTCATCACTTTGTCTTTTAAACTTTACTTCATATTTTACATTAAAGTGATCCGCGCGGAGCGGCAGCGCGAGACCGGAAACCGGAGCTACATCCGAGAGTCCGTGCACGCGCAGCAGCTGACGGCAGGTGAGTCCGAGTTTCAGTTACCATGGTGACTGACTCAGAGTTTCAGTTACCTCTCTTTCCTCATCTCAGGGTTAAGAGCTGATAAAAGTCCTCACATTGTGTACTTTAGGAGAAGTTGTGATAATGTTTTAAAAAGACGAGTGAAGCAGTTATTAGATGTTTGGACTGAGCGCATCACTTCCTGCTGTGCTTTGTGTCGGCCAGCAGGTGTCAGTAGTGGAGCAGCTGAAGTCTGGAGAGGTGAACTCCATCTCAACACGACGGCTTTAAAAACCTTCATCCAAAACTCGTCCAAACCTCAGACTGACTGATCAGAGACTCACATGTGATCAAACTGCTGCTGCTTCAAAAGTCGCCCCCTGCATGGAGAGTAGACGCTTTTACCATCTGGGAGGCGCTTCAGTACTCCCACAGCTTTTAAACAGCGCTACAAAAATTCCTTTATCCCTCTTTCCATCCAAGCACTGAACGCACTTTACAGAGGGAGATAGTCCTCGTCCATCCTAGTCCCCCCCTCCCTGGCTTGGACTTATTTATTTATTCATATTTATTAGTTTTTTCTTTTCTAAATTCATGTTTTTAATTCCAATCAATGAATGTAGTTGTTGTGTTTTAATGTGTTGTGTGATCTGTGTTGTCTTTTCTGTATTCCTGCTGCAAACTAAGTGGACAAAGAATCAAATGAATCTGAATCTGAATCTTCATCACATCTGAGCTCAGCTGCTCTGACCTGTAGATGATCACATGGTTCGTTACCACCATCTAGTGGACAGATAGCACAACTACATGTGATGTGTGATTTCTGACAAGTGTTATTTGGACAAATTAGCGTCACATTGTGGATCTAAAGGGCTACTTTACTTTCTTCCTAAAAAGGTTAGACATGTGGATAAAGTGGTTTATTTACAGAGTTAGAGCTAAAATGAAATCAGCTTCAGCCTGATGATTTCAGCTCGGGTAGGAACGAAATGCATTGTGGGTCATCGTGTAGTTTACTACAGTGTAAACGGTCTGCTTACTATCTTAGAATCATAATTCAGTTCAGATTATAGAAATGTTTCATTAATGCAGCAAGATTACTTTCAATTAATTAGTTAGACATGGACTCTGAAGTTATAAGGGTGTGACGACTTCCTCAGATCATACACAGAAACAGTAAAAGGTCTCATAGAAGAGTTCATGCTCTTCAGATGATAAATGATCAAATACCACCATCTAGTGGACAGATAGCAGAACTACATGTGATGTGTGATTTCTCTGACACTGACTGGTTAGACTGGTTTTCACGTCACTCTGATGTTGTTTAGACTTGTACTGTGAAGTTATGAGGGTGTGACAGCGTCCTCAGATCAAATGCTCACAGACAGCAGGACTGACGAGGGAGAATGAGCAGCTTCTTCTCTCCCAGTGTTTCCTCTACACATGAAGGTGGAAAGTGTCTGTAAGTTGACCTGAAGTGAGTTCAGCAGGTGAGAATCCTACCAGAGAAATCTGTAAATGTCTGATGAACACCATCACTTTGATCACATTGTGTTGTATCACTGTTGGACTGCAGCTCAAATGTTTCTTCATGCTGATTGGCTGTTTAAAATACCTGTTTGATGCTTGCTGGTATAAATATTCTCCAGATATTGTAAAGAGGTTAAACTACATTTATATTATAAAGATTTACATGTATGACTGTTAGTGATTAACAGGTAAAACCAACAGCAGTTTGATTTTAATCTCATCATCAGTGAACAATGCAGGACGTGTCAGAACTGGTTGAACTTCCATCTTACAACACTGAGACTGACTCTGTTTAACTGAAGCACATTTAACACAGTTCATGTCTCTAGATGGACCAGAGCCAGCTGTAAGGGACCTTAGAGGCTGCTTAGGGCCCCTCAGCCTTCAGGGGCCCAAACTAACAGAACATGTGAACTATGTTTGAGTTTAACTGTTAAACTTCTGCCACAGTTTAAATATTTAAAGATAAATGTGAACATTTAACTCACAGGTCATCGTTTTCTCTTGGTGCTAACTGACATCCCAACATCCTTTTTATCTGTTCAAGATATAACAAAGCAATAAAGTTGAATATTAAAACAGTTTTGAGGATTTAAATAAATAACAGCTTTGGAGGACACATCATTATGTTTTGGGGACCAAGACTAAAACTAGAAAAATTGAAGGCTGAATAATAAATGCTAAGATTATGACAAAAAAACAAAAAACAAACAGATTTAATATTTTGAATTTGGGGATTGTAGGAAATACATTTTGGATGTACAAATTTTGGGAAACAGTTATTAGATGTTTGAACTGAGCGGCCTCCATCTCAACAACATCATTTCATCTTCCTTATTTTCACAGTAACATTTTATTTTGTAACAGAACTTTTCAGACTTGTCTTTTATTTCATGTTTTTAAGCAAACATCACATCAGGCATACAGCTCAGACATCAGTTACATATGAGGAAATAACGAATATGACATAATAAATCAATATAAACATCATTAAAGTCAAAGTAAATTAAAGGTGGTGTTCATATTCTAGTCAGAGGTTTCAGGGAGCAAAGTTTCATTGTTGTTTATCATTTATAGCTTTTTTATTATTTACTAGTTTGAGTGATTTTAATAGTTCAATTCTAGGAGGAAAGGTGCAATTTTCTCTTTATTAAGATTTCATATGTTTTCAGATGAGAAAGTAACAATGTAGATTCCCAAAAATATATCATATTATATTTATTATATTATATTATATTATATTTATTATATTATATTATATGATGAGGGTGACAGGATCTGAAATGATAGGATAATTAGTGAAAAAACATAACCACAACTGATCAACCCATGACAAATACACTGCTGACACTAAAATACAACCCAGTCAGTATAAAATGAATAATGAGTAAATATTGCTCAGCTGTCGGTGGCTTCAGCTCTGATCTGAACACATCACATAGAGACTCAAAGCAATAACACACAAACACGGTGACTGTTCAAATGTCCCTGCTCTTATATTATTTGCAGTAGGTGTAATGCTCTGTTGTTAGCTTGATCATTAGTTCATTAGCAGCACCTAGTCATAAATTATTTGATTTGACTAGCCAATAGTGTAAACCTTACTTATTTGGTCCTAGTTTTCATACTATAACTGATGCCTGTATTCAATGTGCTGTCTATCCTTTGGCTGCAGTAGAGAGACCTCTAGTGGACATTTGGAGCGTTACTTGTACTAATGCCCGTTTTCAGTAGCAGTCACGACGCATTCACATATATTATTATTCGTCTGTCAAAACGAACGCCTTTTTGACAGCCTAAACGTGCCCGAAAAGTCACCAAAATTTGCAATCATGTCCGACCCGGCAGAAACATCTTGACACATTGGAGATGAAAAGTTATCAAAAACTTTCTGATTAGGGATTTGGTTGCTTCGTGGCGATGTGAGGAATTTTGACGTTTCGCCATTAAACAGGAACTGCTGGCCAAATGGGGGTACTGCACCCCATAGAAGATTAAGGAAATTGAGCCCCTCCCTCCAGATTGACATACATGAACAAAACTTGGTATATATATGTATCACATAAAGAGGCACAAAAAAGTCTCTTAGACCCATACCCTCACTCCAACAGGAAGTCGGCCATTTTGAAGTGAATTTGCAATCTTGGCACGGTTTGATAGAATTTTCACACCACGTACTTTAATGAATTCCTCCTAATCCAACCAACTTTATATTGACTCTGTATGCGTCACAGCAAGTCTCGCTCAGTAGTGGCGGGGCGAGGGAGCTTGGGCCCGATCATCGCTGCTTGCAGCTTTAATTGTCTTTATTTCTTTGTTTATTCAGACCATTATAACTAATTATATATATTCTGTTGTTTAATATCCTTCAAATAACCAAAACTTCAAGAAGTCATAATTGGCTGATTATTCATTTTGGATAAGTACGATGTACCAGCTGTCTTTACTCCTGTGGGACTTTATTAAAGATTGTTGACCTAACTCCTGGATTTCTGCAGAGGTGTTCACACCAAAAGCGTCTGACACGACTTGAGCAGCAAGTCTACGTAGAAAGTCAATGTAAATGGTGCGATAACATGCAATTTCATATCAGGTGGTGCAAATGAAGTTGGAAAAATTTAACTTTTCAGGCGACATTGAGCAGCGACATCCCATCAGCGGCGAGTCAGATGCTTTTGGTGTGAACGCAGCTTAAAGTCAGACTCTTACACGCCAGTATTAAATCAGATATATTACACAGTGACCACTTTAATGGCAGGAAAACACAGGAGAGCAGCGAAAACCGGAGATGAGGGTTGAAGTCTCCCTCTATAATAAGGCTTTATTAATACAATAGAACAATAGAAGCATATTTTGACAGTCTGGTTGCTTTGGACTGTATGAACACTGACTGTAGACCATCAGTGTAAATATATAAATACACTGTTTGCTGAAGTGAACACAGCGAGCTGGAAGATGTAAAGATGTGGAGGGAAAAGATTCGATCTGCATCACAGAGACGTAGCAGGTCATCAGAAACATAGAGGGACTAAATATATCTTTAGAAATGTTTTTAAAATAGAGAACATCAGATATATTTATATAGTGATCATTTATTAACTGTTTATGTACCAAACAGGAAGTTTAACCCTAACCCTTTGAAAGGAGATCAATTATTAAAAACGTTTATTAACTGTTTATAAACCAGTTATGAATGCTTCATTAAGAGTTATAGTTGTTAACAAAGACATTAATAAAGACACATTTCCTTCAATCTGTTTATAACTACATTACAATGTGTTTAATAAATGTTTATATAACCAACATTGAGATTAACAGAAAGTGTTTTAAAGAGATCAAACTATAATAATTATCATTATTATTAATATGCAGTCAGTTTAAATGGTTTTAAATTCAGTTGAACTTCTGCTTGACACTGAAACAGCTGTCAGATATGATTTACTGAAGATGATTTTATCCCACAGACTTGTTCTCTGCTGTCATCAGATGGTTGAATATCGAAGGTGAGAGTGACAGCAGACGTTCAGCAGCACAGAGACACAGAGGCTTAACGTCTGCAGATGGATGAACAGGTAAGAACGTCACAGCTGTTTGATGCTTTTAGTTTTTGTCGAGCTCTGAGAGAAACAAACCTCTTTTTCTTAAGATTCAGGCTGAATACGGACATTCATACATCACATCTCTGTGGAAATAAAAGTCAGTCTTTTCTTCTGTAGTGTTTTCAGCCTCTCCCTCTGCTCATCCACTTGCATACACACAAAACCTTTGTGATGAAAAGTTATTAAAATCTAAAGCCTCAATCGAGCGCTCTGATCGTTGCGCCACAACAAACTGACGATTTGCCGTGAAACAGGAAGTTGCTGTAACTTTAACAGACATGTTCCAACCTGCACCAAATGTCTCACGTCCTGAACACATCTATGCTTCCATATTGTCTCTTAGTCATAGCGCCAGCTACTGGACACAGGAAGTGTTATTTCACCCCTCATACCAATGTCCCATTAAAGCTCAGGTCTGAAGACGTCTACGTGCTCATGATGTGAGCCCTTCGACTGCACCACGGCCCAACATGCGTGGGGGTGCCAGGGCCCATTCATCACTACTTGCAGCTTTAATTCATAATTATCTTTAATAATTATTAACTATTGTGAATAACTAAACCAGCTCCTAACTGAGCTGTTGATTTGACAAACTGCTATCAAAGCCCAACCTTAGTGTTTGAAGTGTTTCCTGGTATAAAATAACAGCGGTGGTGTTTCACAGATGAGAAGTCAACAGTTGGGATTACTGTAAAGTGTCCTGCATTTAATTTATTTTTAAGAAGATCTCTGTTTTCTAAAGTGCTTCTGTTGAACTCAGCACATCCTTCATGTTGATCTGTTGTGTGATGAAGTCAGGTTAATGTCCATTTCCAACAACAGTCGTTTTCTACTCACCGCTCTGAAGGTTCGCTGATTAATTCAAGCCACTGTAACGTTGTCGTCAATAAAAGTCGACAAATTCCTACACAGATGTTCAACATCATTTTTGGAAACTTTTAATGGAAGAGTGAGCAGCAGAGTGATGAGATGGGATGTGATGAACTGTATGTTTGTTTAAGATTTGAAAGGATTTCTTTGTTTCTGACAGGGAGGAAAAACAGTGGACTCTATCCCTAAAGAGGATCTCTTGAGAACTTTACAGAATTTGGGAGAAGATGACTTTAAAACATTTAAGTGGTACCTGGAGCAGCCTGAGGTCCTGGAAGACCTCCCAACAATCCCAAAGAGTCGACTGGAGAAGTCTGATCGGTGCGACACGGTGGATCTGATGGTCCAGACCTACAGTGAAAACACTCTGCAGGTGACCAAAAAGGTTCTGGGGAAGATGAATAAGCAATGGTCACACACCATCTCTAAACGTAAGTCATGATTAAACTGATAAGTCTCACATGACAGGGAGATCCAGGCACTCTATTTATTTATTTATTTATTTATATATTAAGATTTTTGTTGATTTTAGGCACCTTTATTTAGCAGGAAAGACAGACAGGAAACATGGGATTCGAACCGGGGTCGGCTGCGTGCGTGGCTCTAAACACTCCATCACCTGCGCGCCCCACTGAATGATTTTTTCAAATATAAAAGTTTTTCTGCACAAATATGAAATGTTTTTGTTAAATGTAGTGAAATTAAAGGGCAGCACAGCGAGGCATCATGTGACATACACCAGTCACACAGAAGTTGTCAGGCAGGCTTGAAGTACATGTGATAAATAGGACAGTGGTGTATCCTGAGATGTGTGTGTGTCGCCTGCAATGAAACACAGTGACCATAGAGGTTCAGGTCTATAGTTCGTCCGGGTTGGCAGTGTGACGCAATGAATTTAAAAAACTCTTTATCATAAGGTGGCTGTTAATCATATCTCCCTTCTGTTTTACATGTCCCATGTATATGAACGGTCTCGAAGCATACATTCCTGTAAGTTCAGGTGGAGTGACAGATTATTGCATTTAAAGGTTGGGTCTGCAGACACCTGACTGTGTGTTGTATGAAACCTTGTTTCATGGGCAGCTCCCTTTCGGAAGTCCCAGTTTTTTCCCAGGCTGACAGGCATGGGTGTGGGATTACTCATGAACCTATGTTGAGCACTGCTGTGTTTTCCCACAGTTTGGGGGGATTTGGCACATATGACATAGGACATTTTCAAAGTCTCTATTGCAGGAGCAGCTGTCCTGACTTCGGGCCAGAAAGCTGTTGGTTCCTACCTGAGGGGTTAGTCCTTTCACATTTGGTGAATCCTCTATTACGTCCAGAGGATGAAAGAGGCTAAAGGATACCGGGAGGCCAGAAGGGCTTAAGCTTCTGTAGTAAAAGAAGGAAAACTGTTGTGGGATGGTTCTGAGAGATCATGGAGAAGTTGACCTGAATGAGGTTCTAGCAAGCAATTGGAAGATATTACTTGACAAAGGCAGCAATGATTTCACAATCTCCTGACCCTGACTGACACCTCTCTACAGAGGAGACTGGGCTGAAACGTTTGAGCGAAGTCTCATCCAGCTCTTGGTTACAGGTACAGGTTATTAAAGTACTCAGAGGGGTTCACAGTGGTAAGGTGCCAGAGGTGGATGAGGTTTGTTCTGATATGTTGAAGACTCTGGACACTGTAATTTTGTCTTAGGTGACACATGGGACCAGATGTTGTGTTCCAATGATTTGGGAGGCACATTGCTCAGGCTATGCCAGAAACCAGTGTGAGAGTAATGGAGAGGAGGCCTAAACCAAACCTTAAATTCAGGAAAATGTTGTAGTGTTAATGGTTTATGACTGTTAAGTGATTCATCACAGTATGAAAAATGTTTCAATCTAAGGAAACATTTTGTTATGAATCAGATATCTGCACAATTATCAGGAAACTATTAGAACTTACTGTAACATTACTCTCTTGTGTATTTTCTCTCTTGCATTCTTTCAGATACTGTTGCCATGTGTCAGCATAAAGTCAAATCAAACCTGAGGGAGAAATTTCAAAATTTGTTTGAGAAAATCACAAAAGCAGGAAATTCAAAACTTCTCCAAGAGTTCTTCACCGAGATCTTCATACTAACACAAGAAACTGGAGAGGTGAACATGGAACATGAGGTCAGACAGATTGAAATAGCATCCAGGAAACCAGACAGACCAGAAACAACAATCAGACATGAAGACATCTTTAAAGTCCCACCTGGAAGAGATAAACCAATCAGAACATTGATGACAAAGGGAGTGGCTGGCATTGGGAAAACAGTCTTAACACAGAAGTTCACTCTGGACTGGGCTGAAGACAAAGCCAACCATGACATATACTTCACATTTCCATTCACTTTCAGAGAGCTGAATGTGCTGAAAAAAAAAAAGTACAGCTTGGTGGAACTTGTTCATCACTTCTTTACTGAAACCAAAGAAGCAGGAATCTGCAGGTTTGAAGAGTTCCAGGTTGTGTTCATCTTTGACGGTCTGGATGAGTGTCGACTTCCTCTAGACTTCCACAACACTGAGATCCTGACTGATGTTACAGAGTCCACCTCAGTGGATGTGCTGCTGACAAACCTCATCAGGGGGAAACTGCTTCCCTCTGCTCGCCTCTGGATAACCACACGACCTGCAGCAGCCAATCAGATCCCTCCTGAATGTGTCGGCATGGTGACAGAGGTCAGAGGGTTTACTGACCCACAGAAGGAGGAGTACTTCAGGAAGAGATTCACAGTTGAGAAGCAGGCCAGAACGATCATCTCCCACATCAAGACATCACGAAGCCTCCACATCATGTGCCACATCCCAGTCTTCTGCTGGATGACTGCTACAGTTCTGGAGAATGTGTTGAAAAGCAGAAAGAGAAGAGAGCTGCCCAAGACCCTGACTGAGATGTACATCCACTTCCTGGTGGTTCAGGCTAAACTGAAGAACATCAAGTATGATGGAGGAGCTGAGAGAGATCCACACTGGAATAAAAAGAGCAGGAAGATGATTGAGTCTCTGGGAAAACTGGCTTTTGAGCAGCTGCAGAAAGGCAACCTGATCTTCTATGAATCAGACCTGGCAGAGTGTGGCTTCAATATCAGAGCAGCCTCAGTGTGCTCAGGAGTGTTCACAGAGATCTTTAAAGAGGAGAGAGGGCTGTACCAGGACAAGGTGTTCTGCTTTGTCCATCTGAGTGTTCAGGAGTTTCTGGCTGCTCTTCATGTCCATCTGACATTCACCAAGTCTGAAGTCAATCTGCTGGAAGAAAAACAAACAACATCCTGGTGGTCTGAAATGTTCAGAGGCAAATCAACACCTTTCTACCAGAGAGCTGTGGACGAGGCCTTAAAGAGTCCAAATGGACACCTGGACTTGTTCCTCCGCTTCCTCCTTGGTCTTTCACTGCAGACCAATCAGACTCTCCTACGAGGTCTGCTGACACAGACAGGAAGTAGCTCACAGACCAGTCAGAAAACAGTCGAGTACATCAAGAAGAAGATCAGTGAGGATGTGTCTGCAGAGAGAAACATCAATCTGTTCCACTGTCTGAATGAACTGAATGATCGTTCTCTAGTGGAGGAGATCCAACAGTCCCTGAGATCAGGAAGTCTCTCCACAGTTAAATTGTCTCCTGCTCAGTGGTCAGCTCTGGTCTTCATCTTATTGTCATCAGAAAAAGATCTGGACGTGTTTGACCTGAAGAAATACTCTGCTTCAGAGGAGGCTCTTCTGAGGCTGCTGCCAGTGGTCAAAGCTTCTCATAAAGCTCTGTAAGTGGATGAAACACTGGATATTTGAACAATATCAAATATGTTGAATAAAACATTTTGTGTTTGTTACTAACCCTTTCTTCAGGCTGAGTGGCTGTCACCTCTCAGAGAGAAGCTGTGCAGCTCTGTCCTCAGTTCTCAGTTCCCAGTCCTCTAGTCTGAGAGATTTGGACCTGAGTAACAACAACCTACAGGATTCAGGAGTGAAGCAGCTTTCTGCTGGACTGGAGAGTCCACACTGTACACTGGAAACTCTCAGGTCAGAATAGAGCAGCTATAATCCTGATGTACTGAACAATGACAATAAATATTAATGTTAATCATTCTGTACATCATCTGTAGGATTCTGGTAAATATGTGATTAAAAACATTGTGTTATCAAACTTTTTATATTTCCAGTCTGTCAGGATGTCTGATCACAGAGGAAGGCTGTGCTTCTCTGGCCACAACTCTGAGGTCCAACCCCTCCCATCTGAGAGATCTGGACCTGAGTAACAACAACCTGCAGGATTCAGGAGTGAAGCAGCTTTCTGCTGGACTGGAGAGTACAAACTGTGAACTGGAAACTCTCAGGTCAGAATAGAGCAGCTATAATCCTGTTGAACTGAACAATGACAATAAATATTAATGTTAATCATTCTGTACATCATCTGTAGGATTCTGGTACATATGTGATTAAAACCATTGTGTTATCAACCTTTTTATATTTCCAGTCTCTCACAATGTCGGATCAAACAGAAAGGCTGTGCTTCTCTGGCCTCAGCTCTGAGCTGCAACTCCTCCCATCTGAGAGATCTGGACCTGAGTGACAACAACCTGAAGGATTTGGGAGTGAATCAGATTTCTGCTGGACTGAATAGTCCACACTGTACACTGGAAAAACTCTGGTCAGAATCGAGCATCTATAATTTCTTTGTCTTGAACAATGACAATAAATCTGATTCTGAGACTTTTTATACAGTTGATCATTTGCATTCAGTTTTACATTCAGATTACTGTAAATTGTTCTTCACAGCTGTAGGATTCTGGTACTTATATAATTAAAACAATATGTTATCAATCTTTTTATATTTCCAGTCTCTCAGGATGTCTGATCACAGAGGAAGGCTGTGCTTCTCTGGCCTCATCTCTGAGCTGCAACCCCTCCCATCTGAGAGAGCTGGACCTGAGTAACAACAACCTGCAGGATTCAGGAGTGAAGCAGCTTTCTGCTGGACTGGAGAGTCCACACTGTGAACTGGAAACTCTCAGGTCAGAATAGAGCAGCTATAATCCTGTTGTACTGAACAATGACAATAAATATAAATGTTAATTATTCTGCATATCTATAGGATTCTGGTACATATGTGATTAAAAACATTGTGTTTTCAACCTTTTTATATTTCCAGTCTGTCAGGATGTCTGATCACAGAGGAAGGCTGTGCTTCTCTGGCCTCATCTCTGAGCTACAACCCCTCCCATCTGAGAGAGCTGGACCTGAGTAACAACAACCTACAGGATTCAGGAGTGAAGCAGCTTTCTGCTGGACTGGAGAGTCCACACTGTGGACTGGAAACTCTCAGGTCAGAATAGAGCAGCTATAATCCTGTTGTACTGAAGAATGACAATAAATATAAATGTTAATTATTCTGCATATCTATAGGATTCTGGTACATATGTGATTAAAAACATTGTGTTTTCAACCTTTTTATATTTCCAGTCTGTCAGGATGTCTGATCACAGAGGAAGGCTGTGCTTCTCTGGCCTCATCTCTGAGCTACAACCCCTCCCATCTGAGAGAGCTGGACCTGAGTAACAACAACCTACAGGATTCAGGAGTGAAGCAGCTTTCTGCTGGACTGGAGAGTCCACACTGTGGACTGGAAACTCTCAGGTCAGAATAGAGCAGCTATATTCCTGTTGTACTGAACAATGACAATAAATATAAATGTTAATTATTCTGCATATCTGTAGGATTCTGGTACATATGTGATTAAAAACATTGTGTTTTCAACCTTTTTATATTTCCAGTCTGTCAGGATGTCTGATCACAGAGGAAGGCTGTGCTTCTCTGGCCTCATCTCTGCGCTACAACCCCTCCCATCTGAGAGAGCTGGACCTGAGTAACAACAACCTGCAGGATTCAGGAGTGAAGCAGCTTTCTGCTGGACTGGAGAGTCCACACTGTGGACTGGAAACTCTCAGGTCAGAATAGAGCAGCTATAATCCTGTTGTACTGAACAATGACAATAAATATAAATGTTAATTATTCTGCATATCTGTAGGATTCTGGTACATATAAAAAGGTTGAAAACACAATGTTTTTAATCACATATTTCCAGTCTGTCAGGATGTCTGATCACAGAGGAAGGCTGTGCTTCTCTGGCCTCAGCTCTGAGCTACAACCCCTCCCATCTGAGAGAGCTGGACCTGAGTAACAACAACCTGCAGGATTCAGGAGTGAAGCAGCTTTCTGCTGGACTGGAGAGTCCACACTGTGGGCTGGAAACTCTCAGGTCAGAATAGAGCAGCTATAATCCTGTTGTACTGAACAATGACAATAAATATTAATGTTAATTATTCTGCATATCTGTAGGATTCTGGTTCATATGTGATTAAAAACATTGTGTTTTCAACCTTTTTATATTTCCAGTCTGTCAGGATGTCTGATCACAGAGGAAGGCTGTGCTTCTCTGGCCTCAGCTCTGAGGTCCAACCCCTCCCATCTGAGAGAGCTGGACCTGAGCTACAATCATCCAGGAGACTCAGGAGAGAAGTTACTGTCTGCTGGACTGGAGGATCCACACTGGAGACTGGACACTCTCAGGTAGGTGTAGAGAACTTTAAAATATAGATAAATGTACAAGAATGAAAGGAAGTGTGTTTCCTGTAAACTACAGATAAATTAATTCAAAGACTACATTTACCATGATCCTTTGTTTTCTTGTGGGTTTCTGTCCTGTTTGTTGGGTATGTTCAGTATGTTATTAGTGATGTAATCTAAACCAATCAGAGATCACTTTGGGGGAGGCAGACTGTAGCCACATGTGTGTGAGGAGAGCTGTGTGTGGGCGTGAAGTAGAAAACTAAGGGTGAGGCTGAATAGTGTTTTTTTTTTAGGAAGCTTCCTAACTGAGTGAAATGACCCAGAAGTATCTAAATGGCATCTATGACAAGAGCTGGTTGAATTCTCTAAATGCTAAGGAACGATGATTCAGTGCTTCCTTTCTAACCTGCTTTAGCACAGAGTACACCTGACCATCCTTTATGAAAGGAGAGGAGATAATACTGTCCCACAATTCCTTGTGGCAGCAATATTTAACACGACCAAGTGACGCAGCATTCACAAACTCAAACCATTAAACCCACATTAAATGTCCACAGTGGTCTCTGTGTGTCCTCTGTCCAAAGCTGTGTTCAACATGTTTAATAACTGGATTAACTAATATTAGGGGAGGGGAAATATTTCCATTATATGATGCAACGCGATGCAGACGTAGTCGACTCTGCATCAATTCACAAAAGTCAAGAATCAATTATTTAAACGTTAGTTAATAACTTTATGTTGACGGTATGGACAGACAGGTCTCAGGTACGGACTAGGGCTGCAGCTATCGATTATCTTTGCAATCGATTATTCTATCAATTATTTCATCGATTAATCGAGTAATCTAATAAATGATTTTGCTTCATTAAATAGCAAAAGTAAAAATGAGAAAAAGGACAAAAAAGACAATCAAGTGGGTTTTATTCCAAACTAAACCCATTTATTGCATTTAACTTCAGTACCTTCTGAAACAAATACATGAACTTACTTTTAGTGGGACTGATTTTAATTTTTGCATCATTAGGCTGCCGTACATTTTAACCCTGTAAGACCCAGATATAGAAAAAAATGAGGAAAACATTTTTTTGACCTCTCAGATATTGTTTTAGGAGGCACCTGATGTAGAAATGAAAGAGTTTTCAAATTTATACATTTTAGTAAGTTTTTAGGGAAATGTTGGGAGCAGGATTTCTGTATTTGTCACTTTGTCTGAACAGATATACAGAACATTTAAGCATTCATTTGCAGGGTTGATTGCTTACTTAGCCCCATAACAGTATATATCATGAGTAATAATCATACATCAATCATAATTTCATGAATAAGCAGTTATTGATAAAAATACTTGAAAATTTGTATTTACAAAACTTTTTCTTTTTGCCACTTCTTAGCCATGTTCACTTTCAATGTGGTTTGAATGAAGGTTGTCTATGTTGACTAGCAGTGATAGTATTCTGCTTTCTACTTATCATACTAAAAGGAACACATGCATCCCCCCAGAGCACTTACAGGTTCACATTCAGGACCATTGGCAAGGTGCTACTTCAGCAAACCCTCAGAAAAATAGCTCAGGATCATTTAGAAGTTAAAAAACTGAAAATCACAATTAAAACTTGAATCATGAATCATCTAACACTTTAAATTTCTACTATAATTTGTTTCAATTAGTGAACATGTGAGAAGTGCAGTGTCCTTATGTAATGTGTAAGGAGCACAGGCTAGTTTGACTACCACAACATAGACATAACAAGCTCTAATATTATGTGGAATAAAATACCAGATGGAGGTTGGTGCTTAATCCACTTTATTTTGAAAGTATTGTTTAAGTCAATAAAATGTAATAATTCAAATCCTTCTTTTTTAGGTGATGGTGTCATCTCTTTAAAAATAGAAATATCTTGTATGTTGCTGTTCAAAACCTGTAATGATATTAACTCTTCAACTCTCAAGCTAATTATTCCTTGTTTCATCGTTGTTGACATTTCTTCCTTATCGATACATTCAAGTAAAACTCAGTTAAACCATCAATCTCAGGTATGAACACACAGGTGGACACTCTCAGGTCACATTTAAGGGTTCATTTTAACAGTAAATGTAGTTTTAGTCATAATTGAGTCATGTACATTGTTTTAGTTTTAGTGGACTAAATATCATTAGATTATAGATTGTAGTGGCACTCTGTTCTCACCACCTGTTGAAGTCAGTCCAAACTTTGCTCTTCTGCCTCTTCGCTCTTTGATATCGTATGCTTCAGCATGCCAACGTTTTTTCATTTGGCGTGCTTGTATTGCAGTGCATCGCCCTTGAAGACAGGCATATCCTTCATTGGTAGCTGAGATTGCTTCTGTTGTTTCACAAGGAGCTCAGTAATTACATTTTGATTTTGCATGACTTTCAGTATTTCGTCACCTCTGTTGGTTTGTGTGTTATAATTCAAGTCATGATGAACTACGGATTGCAGCATTTGTGGTGGTGTGTGAAAGTTTGCGTTGTCTGCTTGAAGAAGTGAAAAGATGGTTCCTTCTTGCTTCCGGTTCTCAACTCGCAGCTTTTTGGCTGATGTGTGGCTAGTCGAACCATCTTCAGATTTTTCATATTCTTTCAGCACTTTTAGTTTTGCACTGCTTTCCGCTAATGCAGTCTCTAGTTCAAGTTCTTCCTTTTGCAACCTTGAGTCTTGCCATTTCAATTTCAAGCTGCTGTCTTTTCTTTTGTGAAGCCGCACGTTCAAGCAGGGCCGCATGTTCAGCTTCTTGTTTAACTCGTGTTGACGAAACTCGTGATATGGTTGATGAGGAACTACCTTGAGATCCATTTGTGCGGATGTGCCGAGTAACATTGACACCAATCTGTGAAACACTGTCGCTTATTTTAACAGTATCTTGCAGGTCAACCTCGTCATCCTTTTCTTTTTGCAGTGCAGATTCATGAACTTCTGCAATCCATGTTTTAGTTTCTTTCATGAATTTTTTAATGGATGCCATTTTGGGTTCAAACCATTTCTCCTGATCAGATATTTTTTCATCTTCAGACAAAAGACTGGCAACTTCGTTGTTGAGGCATGTAAACTCATTTAAAGAAGGTGCAAAATCATTTTCCATCACCTCTTCCACATGTCTTAAATTTTGAGCTTTACTCATCATTGTCTCCACATCTTTCATTTTATTTGTCAGAGTTCCCAATTTCCTCTTGTGCTTTCTCTGTAAGCTTACGTGACCTTCTTGGCTCCAGTGTATCCTCTAGTCCTCCTTGCTCCTTTACGTTAGCCATCTTATTAGCAGAGTTGTCTTCAGTTGCTTGCAAAAACTTAAAAGCACTTTACTTCAAAGTCACTTTTCTTCATAAACGAGTGCCAAACAACTTCTCATATTATGTCGAACTCCACATCAATTGGCTCGAGGCATAGCGTATGAGCTTCCGTGGAAAAAATCTGCAACTAGCATTTCACTTTGCAATCCTCTATGAATTTCGGCAAAAGCTTCAAAATTATCCTCAAGGAACTGTTTTTCTTCTTCTCCTCCTTATTCATGTGGATAAAGGTAAGGATTTTGCAATACCTTGTCTTTCAGAAGATGACTCGTTTCTGCATCAGCGTCTTCGGTTGAGCTCTCATTCCTTTCTTCCGAGCAGCAAGCTTTACTCTCCTAGCATGCTGCAGCTATCACTAGCTAAGTCTTTTGACTAAATGTAGTGGCACTCTGTTCTCACCACCTGTTGAAGTCAGTCCATCAACACTCCTTTGCCACGCGTGCAATGAAACAACGAGGAGTCTGGTTTGATATGAGTTTACTTAGTTTATTGAGTTACATCATATCAATTATTCCTCAAACATTCAACCGAATAAAACGAATCAGTATTTAAAAACACTCTGGTCATATTCAGAGTTATTAAATAATTAATTCACAATCAGAATATCAATAAATAGCCTTCAGATACAAATAATGAATAAATAACATTCTGCCAGTAGTAATGTTTCATATGTTTCTGAGCAGCACACAGTAGATACACAGCGGGAGTGTTTGTTAAATACATATAATATAATATAATATAATATAATATAATATAATATAATGTAATGTAATGTAATGTAATATAATATAATATGATAAATATAATATAATATAATATAATATAAATGTTCATGATCTCCTGATGTCCCTGAACTCACCAGAGTCCATCTGTTATTTTATTATTGATGTATTTACTGTTTATTATAAAGAAGTTCACTTGTATCATGAACTTTATTTAGAACTTTCTAACTTGTGGTTGTTTCTTCTTATTGTGTCTTTCAACTATTATTATTATTATTATTATATATTCAAACCAAATGAATGAACACATGGAATAATTACAGTCAAATGTTTTGCTGTCTTATAGCTGCATTTATTCTCTGATCACTTCAAAAATGCTCCTTTTGTCTCCTTTTGATATTGAAGCGATGACTGGCTCTATCCTCAGGACAACATGCAGAGATCAATATTTAATCTAGTGATTTATCATGTGGGAGGACATATTTGTTCATCACATCTTCTTCTTCAGGTCTTTTCCGCTCAGACTTCAGTGAAAGAATCCAGCAGACAGTTGAGACAGATGAGTTTCAGCCTGTTTCTGTCTCACTCTGACAAACTGAGGAACACTGCTTCATGTTGAACAGTTAGGACTCATGTTGGATAGAAAATCATTCTGACTGTGTTTCTTCCTCCAGGGTGGACCATGGTGGAGAGCACAGGTTAAAACCTGGTCTGAAGAAGTGTAAGTGTGGATTGAATTTGATTCATGACAACTAAACAGCACATAGTCAGTTTCTCTTTAAATACAAAGTTGGTCTTTGTGGTATTTATTCATTAAAACATTACTGACAAAATGTGTCATCATGAAACTTTATAGAAATGAACAACAGATCAGAAGTTAAACAGAGAATAAATCCATCAGGTGTGTCAGATGATAAACTGCTGCTGTGTTGTTTCTTCTTCTCTTCATCAGATTTCTGTGAACTCACACTGGACACAAACACAGCACACAGACTCCTCAAACTGTCTGATAACAACAGGAAGGTGACAGACGTAGGAATAGATCAGTCATATCCTGATCATCCAGACAGATTTGACTGGTGGCATCAGCTGCTGTGTAGTAATGGTCTGACTGGTCGCTGTTACTGGGAGGTCGAGAGGAGAGGAAGAGTTTCTATATCAGTGAGTTACAGAAGAATCAGCAGGAAAGGAAACAGTGATGACTGCAAGTTTGGATATAATGATCAGTCTTGGAGGCTGTTCTGCTCTGATGATGGTCGTTACTCTGTCCATCACAATAACAGACAAACATCCATCTCCTCCTCCTCCTCCTCCTCTGTCTCTAACAGAGTAGCAGTGTATGTGGACTGTCCTGCTGGCACTCTGTCCTTCTACAGAGTCTCCTCTGACACACTGATCCACCTCCACACCTTCAACACCACATTCACTGAACCTCTGTATGCTGGGTTTGGGTTCAACATTGGTTCCTCAGTGTCTGTGTGTCCTCTGTCTGAGTGAGAGTCTCTTCCTGTGTGTGAAGATGTAAATAAATAACTTTGAGAAGTTTGAGTAACATTATTTTCATTGCTGGTTAAAATTCAAGCAGAAGCAAACACAACGAGCTTCTGTAACATTGATCTGATTATAAAAATAAAAACCAGTTTGAACTTGAGCTTTTGGTTTTCTGTTTGTTTTTGACACCAGCAGGACTCCGTACATCTCAGCTCTCTGTTTTTACTTTATTGAACAACAGCAGAATATACAAACATACAGGTAAACATTAATATCAGTTAAATATGTAATAATATGAGGAAATGAACAACATGAGAGCAAATATTAAAGTAATTACATTAAAATAAATAGATGAATAAAATAAATAATCAGCATTCAGATATATTTAGTCAGTATAGCCGATAATATATTTATTCTTTTTTTATTATTAACTTGAGAGTTCAGTTTAGGATTAAAGATGAGATCTTACATGAAGATTTAAACAATTTTGTTTGTGAATAAAAAACTTTTATTCCTCTGGGTTACCATGGTTACCACGGTAGCAAACGATAGCGATACTGGTTGAGACCAGATCAGTCCAAACAGTTTTAGATATTTAAAACAATCAGTGAGAAATAGTTTGTGTATGTTTTATGTTAGATTTTAAAGTGGACTTATTATTATTTATTAAAGGTTTAATGATCAGGGACAATGCACATGAATAAAACATTTGAACACATGTAAACATGAATTAGCCAAAAGGCTATTTTACATCTGCTGTCACTGGACTGATGTTAAGTATTCAGCCTCAAAGAAGATAAAAAGATTTAGTTTGAAGTATAAAAGTTATACATTAAAAAATAAGAAGACTAAATCTGAATAAAGATGAAAAAGCAGAAAACAAACATCCACACACACACACACACACACACACACACACACAAGCTAAGAAACAAGCTAACAGCAGACAGAAGCAAGAACAACATGAAGCAGATTAGCAATAAGAAGCTAGCAGGACAAAGACAATAAACACTTTATAAAAAGCCACAAAGCAACAATAAGGCTTCTGTGGCTTCAAATTAAAATCATCTGTGAGCTGTAGAAAAACTTGTGTTTTATTCTTTCTTTGAAAAGTTTGTGTAATATTCTTCTTGTTAAACTTTTGATCTGTTAGTTCAGGTCCATCTAACATCAGTGAAGGCTGATTCTTCTTTTCATCTTTACTTCTGTGACTTTTCACAAGTTGAATGAATTCATGGTTACAGCAGAAGTGAAAGAGTTCATATTACTGAATCATCACTCACATTATGAAACTATAAGAGACACAATAAACATCATCCATGACGTCATATTTACTATTTAAAGTGTGGGTGACGTCACTCAGCGCGCCTGTGGGCGGGGCGTCGGGTTTCTCTTCCTGTGTGTGAGCAGGTGAGACACACCTGATGGTTTGATGAGAGACTCACATGGGCGGTGCATATTCAAAATGTGGCGGATAAATGTATAAAAGTCTTAAATGTGATGAGGTGTTTGGTGGGGTATGACTGGGGGGCAGGCAGGAGTGCGCTAAAAGCCATATATTGTGGGTTGATTAGGTCTATTTTAGATTATGGGGCAGGCACATCCCTGAGAAAGCTAGACATTATTCAATATCAGGCATTGAGGCTATGTACAGGGGCTTTTAAAACAACTCCAACAGCAGTATTACAGGTGGAAATGGGGGAAATGCCATTAGATATGAGGAGGTTGCAATTATTATTGTATTGGGTTCATTTGCAGGGTCATGTGACAGACCATCCAACAAAATGCACTTTAGAACTGTGTTGGGAAAAGGGAAAAAGGGACAGTAAAGGTTTTGGTTGGACAATAACACAGGAAACAGAAGAGATTGAAATAGCCCATTTAGATGTAAGTCAGACAGTACCATTATCAATCGTTCCACCTTGGGTTTTGCCAAATGTCACTGTAGATTTTACACTACTAATGCAGAAGAGCAAGGAGGGAGAGTTTGGGTATAATGTACAGAAGGTACAGGCATATATTGATAGGTATCATTTTTACATTCAACTCTACAAAGATGCATCCAAGAACTCAGAAAGGGCAGGAGTAGCTTTTATTGTTCCTGAGTTTCAGGTAACAGTAGGGAAAAGGATCGGTGGGGAAGTGTCCGTATACACTGGGGAAATGGTAGCGATATTATTAGGAGTGCAGTGGGTTGAAGAGGTAAGACCCCTCAGAGCAATTATTTGTTCTGATTCAAGTTCATCACTAAAGTCTTCAGTACAGTCACTCACACAGCAGGCCAGATATTTTAATTGAGGTACAACAAACACTATACAGGATTCAAATGATGGGGATTACATTGGTGTTTTTATGGGTACTGGCACACATTGGGGTAAAAGGGAATGAGGAGGCAGGAATAGGTGAAGGCAATTAATGTTAGAGTTTCTTAGAGTGAGTGGTTTAATGGGGATGATATAAGTTCTTTGTATTATTTATTTATTTATTTATTTATTTTTAATTTTTATTGTAGTATTTATTTAGTTATTTTGTGAGGGTGTTATGGCCATTTTGATCCACATTCCATACCAGTAGGTGGCGGTAATGCACCAATTCGTTGTTTGCCAACCGCCATTAAACAGCAGCAGAAGAAGAAGAAGAAGGTGAGACACACCTGAGCAGCAGCAGACAGCAGCAGACGCTTTCATCACTTTGTCTTTTAAACTTTACTTCATATTTTACATTAAAGTGATCTGCGCGGAGCGGCAGCGCGAGACCGGAAACCGGAGCTACATCCGAGAGTCCGTGCACGCGCAGCAGCTGACGGCAAGTGAGTCAGAGTTTCAGTTACCATGGTGACTGGCTCAGAGTTTCAGTTACCTCTCTTTCCTCATCTCAGGGTTAAGAGCTGATAAAAGTCCTCACATTGTGTACTTTAGGAGAAGTTGTGATAATGTTTTAAAAAGACGAGTGAAGCAGTTATTAGATGTTTGGACTGAGCGCATCACTTCCTGCTGTGCTTTGTGTCGGCCAGCAGGTGTCAGTAGTGGAGCAGCTGAAGTCTGGAGAGGTGAACTCCATCTCAACACGACGGCTTTAAAAACCTTCATCCAAAACTCGTCCAAACCTCAGACTGACTGATCAGAGACTCACATGTGATCAAACTGCTGCTGCTTCAAAAGTCGCCCCCTGCATGGAGAGTAGACGCTTTTACCATCTGGGAGGCGCTTCAGTACTCCCACAGCTTTTAAACAGCGCTACAAAAATTCCTTTATCCCTCTTTCCATCCAAGCACTGAACGCACTTTACAGAGGGAGATAGTCCTCGTCCATCCTAGTCCCCCCCTCCCTGGCTTGGACCTATTTATTTATTCATATTTATTAGTTTTTTCTTTTCTAAATTCATGTTTTTAATTCCAATCAATGAATGTAGTTGTTGTGTTTTAATGTGTTGTGTGATCTGTGTTGTCTTTTCTGTATTCCTGCTGCAAACTAAGTGGACAAAGAATCAAATGAATCTGAATCTTCATCACATCTGAGCTCAGCTGCTCTGACCTGTAGATGATCACATGGTTCGTTACCACCATCTAGTGGACAGATAGCACAACTACATGTGATGTGTGATTTCTGACATGAACTTTATATATTTAATAACTTTATATATTTAATAACTTTATATATTTAATATAATAACTTTATATATTTAATATAATAACTTTATATATTTAATATAATAACTTTATATATTTAATAACTTTATATATTTAATATAATAACTTTATATATTTAATAACTTTATATATTTAATATAATAACTTTATATATTTAATAACTTTATATATTTAATATAATAACTTTATATATTTAATAACTTTATATATTTAATGACTTTATGGATGGTGGGAGGGAAGGAAAGAAGGAAGGAAACGAGGGAAGGAAGGAAGGAAGGAACGAACGAATGACATAAGGAAGGAAGGAAGGAGGGAGGAGGAAGGAAGGGAGAAAAAAGCAGGGAAGGAAGGAAGGAAGGAAGGAGGGAGGGTGGGAAGGAAGGAAGGAAGGAGAGAAGGGGGGAGTGAAGGAAGGAAGGGAGGTATTTGGTCAGTGATTAATTAATGTTTCATTAAGCCTTAAACAGCTAAAGTAATGAAGGAAGGAAGGAAGGAAGGAAGGAAGGAAAGAAGGAAGGAAGGAAGGAAGGAAGGAAAGAAGGAAAGGAAAGGAGGGAAGAAGGAAGGAAAAGGAGGGAGGAAGGGAAGGAAAGGAGGGAGGAAGGGAAGGAAAGGAGGAAGGAAGCAAAGGAGGGAAGAAGGAAGGAAAGGAGGGATGAAGGCAAGGAAAGGAAAGGAGGGAAGAAGGAAGGAAAGGAGGGAGGAAGGAAAGGAAAGGAGAGAGGAAGGAAAGAAGGAAAGGAAAGGAGGAAGGAAGGAAGGAAGGAAAGGAGGAAGGAAAGGAGGGAGGGAGGAAGGAAGGAAGGTAGGAAGGAAAGGAGGGAAGAAGAAAGGAAGGAAGGTAGGAAGGAAGGTAGGAAGGAAAGGAGGGAAGAAGGAAGGAAGGAAGGTAGGAAGGAAAGGAGAGAGGAAGGAAGGAAGGAAGGAAAGGAGGGAGGAAGGGAAGGAAAGGAGGGAGGAAGGAAGGAAGGAAGGTAGGAAGGAAAGGAAAGGAGGGAGGAAGGAAGGAAGGAAGGAAGGAAGGTAGGAAGGAAGGAAGGAAGGAAGGTAGGAAGGAAAGGCCCATCAGTGTCTTGAAGAAACTCAATAATTTTTCCAAAAAGAAGGAAAGAAGGAAAGGAAAGGAGAGAAGAAGGAAGGGAAGGATGGTAGGAAGGAAAGGAGGGAAGAAGGAAGGAAAGGAGGGAAGAAGGAAGGAAGGTAGGAAGGGAAGGAGGGAGGAAGGGAAGGAAAGGAGGGAGGAAGGGAAGGAAAGGAGGGAGGAAGGGAAGGAAGGAAGGAAGGAAGGGAAGAAGGAAAGGAAAGGAGGGAGGAAGGAAGGAAGGAAGGTAGGAAGGAAAGGAGGGAAGAAGGAAGGAAAGGAGGGAGGAAGGAAGGGAAGAAGGAAAGGAGGGAGGAAGGGAAGGAAAGGAGGGAGGAAGGAAGGAAGGGAAGGAAAGGAGGGAGGAAGGGAAGGAAGGAAAGGAGGGAGGAAGGAAGGAAGGAAGGAAGGAAGGAAGGAAGGTAGGAAGGAAGGTAGGAAGGTAGGAAGGAAGGAAGGAAGGAAGGTAGGAAGGAAGGAAGGTAGGAAGAAAGGAAGGAAGGTAGGAAGGTAGGAAGGAAGGAAGGAAGGTAGGAAGGAAGGTAGGAAGGAGGGAGGAAGGAAGGAAGGAAGGAAAGGAGGGAGGAAGGAAGGAAGGAAGGAGGGAAGAAGGAAGGAAAGGAGGGAGGAAGGGAAGGAAGGAAGGTAGGAAGGAAAGGAGGGAGGAAGGGAAGGAAAGGAGGGAAGAAGGAAGGAAAGGAGGGAGGAAGGAAGGAAGGAAGGAAGGAAAGGAGGGAAGAAGGAAGGAAAGGAGGGAGGAAGGGAAGGAAAGGAGGGAAGAAAGAAGGAAAGGAGGGAGGAAGGAAGGAAGGAAGGAAGGAAAGGAGGGAAGAAGGAAGGAAAGGAGGGAAGAAGGAAAGGAAGGTAGGAAGGAAAGGAGGGAAGAAGGAAGGTAAGGAGGGAGGAAGGGAAGGAAAGGAGGGAGGAAGGGAAGGAAAGGAGGGAAGAAGGAAGGAAAGGAGGGAAGGAAGGGAAGAAGGAAGGAAAGGAGGGAGGAAGGGAAGGAAGGAAGGAAGGTAGGAAGGAAAGGAGGGAGGAAGGAAGGAAAGGAGGGAGGAAGGAAGGGAAGGAAAGGAAGGAAAGGAGGGAGGAAGGGAAGGAAGGAAGGAAGGAAGGTAGGAAGGAAAGGAGGGAGGAAGGAAGGGAAGGAAGGAAGGAAGGGAAGAAGGAAGGAAAGGAGGGAGGAAGGAAAGGAGGGAGGAAGGAAGGAAGGAAAGGAGGGAAGAAGGAAGGGAAGGAAAGGAGGGAGGAAGGGAAGGAAAGGAGGGAAGAAGGAAGGAAAGGAGGGAGGAAGGAAGGTAGGAAGGAAGGTAGGAAGGAAAGGCCCATCAGTGTCTTGAAGAAACTCAATTATTATTTTTCCTCATACCTCCAAAAAGAAGGAAAGAAGGAAAGGAAAGGAGGGAAGAAGGAAGGGAAGGAAGGAAGGAAGGGAAGAAGGAAAGGAAAGGAGGGAGGAAGGAAGGAAGGACGGTAGGAAGGAAAGGAGGGAGGAAGGAAGGAAGGAAGGTAGGAAGGAAGGAAGGAAGGAAGGAAGGAAGGTAGGAAGGAAAGGCCCATCAGTGTCTTGAAGAAACTCAATAATTTATTTTCCAATGAAAGTTTTCACATGTTATGAACCAGATGTTTAAAATTCCTCATACCTCCAAAAACAAAAGAAATCCTTTTTAAAATAATAAATGGTGTTTATCCATCCAGTGACTGGTTAAGAAATTGTGTTTCATGATGAAACTACTGATCATTTATTTTTCCATTGTTTGTATTCTGATGTCTACTTTATTCACAAGTTCAAACATATGAAGGTTTAATGTTTCTCTCTTATATTAAAGCTCTGAAACTCATTAAAAATCAAACTGCAGTGCAACTATTTAGCATAATAGAAGAATATGATTTAAAGAATAAACCCAAGCCCTTTTCATTTATTCACTTTTAACTTCATTTTATTTAATTGTCATTTATAATTTATTTTTTATTAGTCTTTTCTGTATTTCAGCTGTTCCTTTATAACAACTTAATAATCTTGGTGTCATGATGTTTGTATGAATAAAAACTGTTGAATAAAAAAACTCCAGAGACTTCCTGGTTAAATAAAGATTAAAAAAACCATAAACCCCTCCCACTGTCAGTCTCATGTTTGTTCTTCTTCTGGTTGGTTTCCTGCTTGAAGCTGCTCATTCATTTCACCTTCACTCATCAGCTAAAGGTAACGTCCTCCATCCTCCCTCCTTTCCTTCCCTCCTTTCCTTCCCTCCTTCCCTCCTTCCTGCATCTAAAGGTAACGTCCTCCATCCTCCCTCCTTTCCTTCCCTCCTTTCCTTCCCTCCTTCCTGCATCTAAAGGTAACGTCCTCCATCCTCCCTCCTTTCCTTCCCTCCTTTCCTTCCCTCCTTCCTGCATCTAAAGGTAACGTAAGCAACAGTTTCATCATGTTTGTGTCAGCAGCTGTTAAAATGATCTGATAACAGTACAGATGGAAGTTATACTGATGACTTATGTTCATTTCTTAACTGTATTCTTAAAAAGTCTCCGATCATCTGAATTTTATGCTTTAAAATGTTTTAACAGATTGATTCGATATGAAGATAACGTTACTTCGATAAAGTTATTTTAATTTAAGTTCCTCTTTTAAATGTGTTACGCAGTTACAAAACACAGCAAATAATCTTCTCATCAGAAGGGAATGTTAGAAAGAGGAAGTGAACACAATAATAGGAAGCTGAACAGGAAGACATGACTCCATATATGGGGGTGAAACATGTGACTACATGAATGTGTACGTGACAGGCTGAACTCTTGTGGTAGCTGCTGTTTGTGGAGACTGAAAGTATGAAATGTTTGTGTGAGCTGTTTCCAGACTGCAGGACAGAAAAGAGTCTTAACTGGCTCCAAAGGGACCAAAGGAGGTCCAGGTTGTTGGTGCTTTGGTCTGTGGCTTTAAAGATTCCCTCCAGATCAGATTTAAGATGTAAATAACTCAGAATACAGGAAATGAAACATACTCTGTTAAAAGTCTTGTGGGGGAGGGGCGTTGGCTTTTTCAGTGCTTTTGCAAAGAGAGCATTTATAATGAAAAGGGAAGAGCAGCTGTATGATTAGAATTAACAGAAAAGATGAAAACTGTTGAAAGGCATTTCAAAGACCGGCTGTAAAAAACTAAGAGGCTGCAGTTGCTGTTTTCTCCGGACTAGAGATGCAACGGTATGTGTCCTCAACTCCATAAAACCTTCAATTAAAGGGAGGAGGAAATGTCAGCATTTGACTGATCCTGCAAAAATGTTTGTATCATAGTTTTATAAAAAGTTTCAGCCTTATTTTAATAACATAGTGTGAAGTGTTGATGTGAAAACTGTGAAACATTGTGAGACATTTGTTCAGTGTGTGTTCAGTTCTTTGGGGTTCTGTTTCCATCAGACAGACAACAGTGACATTAGTTTGTGGACAGATGAACATGAGTTTCCAGTGAAATCTGTCAGATTGGTTCATGTCCTCACAGAGAGTCTTGGCAGGTTCCTCCTGTGTGTTTGGAGCTGAACTCTGCTGCAAGCTTCACTGCTTTAATATCATCTTGATGCTTTTGGACTTTGACTGTGAAGTTATGAGAGTGTGACAGCGTCCTCAGATTGATGATGAAGGACTGATGAAGGAGAATCAGCTGCAGCTTCTCTCTGTGTTTCCTCTACAGGTGAAGGTAGAACCACTCTGTGACCACATGTGGATCTGAATTCACCTGGTGAGTATTTTCTTCTTTCTGACACACAGCTGGATGAAAATAGATGCATGTCATCAGTTTTTAAACACAAGTGAACTATAACTTGCTGCATATGAGCTCTGTAGTGGACAAAAATACAACTGTATGAAAAGGAATCTAGTTAATGCAGTTTCTTCAACATGTATCCACAGTGGAAATCTTACAGTAATGACTAACTGTGGCGCCATCTGGTGGTAGAATAAAGAATGACAGTGTGATAGACAGCAGTGTGTGTGTGATGTGCAGCTGGTTGTAATGAATGAGCATGTTGTTGTGTTTGTGTGAAGGTGTTTCTCTGCTATGGATCAGAGTGAGGACAGAGAGGAGGGAGTCCCTCCCTCTAAAAGCTCTCTGTGTGGGGAACATGACAGCCAGACCAAAGCTCAGAGGTGAGATGGGGATCTCTAACTGTCCATCACTGTTCTCCACTCACATCACTCCACCATCATTATTCACACTCAAAGCTCTGTGTGTGTTGTGTTGAAGGACAGAGAAGCAGCACAGACCAGACTCTGATGAACTCAGTCGGGTGTCTGTCAAGAATCTGCGGTCAATATTTGAACCTAAGAAGTTCAAACATGGACATAAATCTGCTGATCAGAGGTAAGAATGTAAAATCTTTGTTTCTGTTAGTTTCCATCACACCTCAGAAAATGTTGAAGTCTTTGTCATGAAGTCATGAAGCACTTCTCATTCTTTCTCTGTAGTGTTAAAAACATGAAGTACAGCACCACATCATCAGATCTCAGTATGTTTTAAGGTTGATATGATCGTTCTGACTGATTGTCTGACTGCAGGTTTCTTCTTACTGATGTCACTGTGGTCCCACATTTCAGAGTTAATTTAATGAGCCCAGTGTTGTTAGTTCTGATAGAAATGAGACCAAACTCATAGCAGGAGATCATGTTTGAGCAGACTGTGTCCTGGAAGATCAGAGATGCATCTGTGCTCTCTAAGCTAGTTAGCCAAGCTAACAATGTCAGTTTGTTGTAGCTGTGTGGATCAGTTTCTTACTGCAGGTTTATGTAGAAACACCTGATGTGTCGTAGCTGTCGTCCAACAAAACACACAATCTTCAGGATCAACACTGTAGTTACACTTGTTTTATCTCTTGTCTGTTTCCATCAGGATCCATCAGCAGAGACCAGATCCTCCTGAACCCAGCTGTGTGTCCATGAAGAGTGACCGGTCTAAGGGTGGATTTATTACCTTCAAACATGGACATCAGTCTGATGATCAGAGGTCAGACTGTAAAATGTTTGTCTGTTATTATCCAACTCTCATAACAAGACGTGTCATGACAATCATGTGTGTGTATTGATTCATAATGTGGTTAACGAGTGATTTAGAAGAACGGTTCCCAGACTGGCTTCTGGGGGCCACCAGGGGTCTTTGAGAGGTAAGGCAAGGCAAGGCAGTTTTATTTATATAGCGTATTTCATACACAATGAACATAACTTAACATAAAACAGAAACATTAAAACATACAATTACCCCCCCCCCCATAATAAAAACAAAGTACAGAAAAATAAAGAATTGAGCATTAAATATAAGATTGCAGCATAAAATTATAAATTAGCTTTAAAATCATTAAAAGGACATAGAGTGCAAATTAAAGATTAAAATGTAAAGTGCTTTAAAAGAGCTCAATCATAAGCTCAGGAGAAGAGAAGTGTTTTTAACCTGGATTTAAAAGTGTTCACAGTTGGGGCTGATTTCAGTTCTGCTGGTAGTTTGTTCCAGTTGTGTGCAGCATGACAGCTAAAAGCTGCTTCACCATGTTTAGTTTGAACTCTGGGCTCAACTATCTGACCTGAGTCAGTAGATCTCAGAGCTCTACTGGGTTTATATTCTACTAACATGTCATTCATGTATTCTGGACCTAACCCATTCAGTGATTTGTAGACCAGTAGCAGAACTTTAAAATCTATTCTATAGCTGACTGGGAGCCAGTGTAAAGACTTTAGAGCTGACTGGGAGCCAGTGTAAAGACTTTAGAACTGACTGGGAGCCAGTGTAAAGACTTTAGAGCTGACTGGGAGCCAGTGTAAAGACTTTAGAACTGACTGGGAGCCAGTGTAAAGACTTTAGAACTGACTGGGAGCCAGTGTAAAGACTTTAGAACTGGAGTAATGTGCTCTGATCTCTTTGTTCTGGTTAAAACTCGAGCTGCAGCGTTCTGAATGAGCTGCAGCTGTTTAATGCTTTTTTGTGGGAGTCCAGTCAGAAGACCGTTACAGTAGTCGAGTCTACTTGAGATGAAAGCATGAATCAACTTCTCCTGGTCTGTTTGAGACATAAAACCCTTCACTCTGGATATGTTCTTAAGCTGATAGAAGCTGTTTTGGTGACTGATTTGATGTGACTGCTGAAGGTCAGATCTGAGTCTATCAGCACGCCAAGGTTTCGGACTTGGTCCCTAGTTTTTAGAGAGAATGACTCGAGATGTTTACTGACAGCAATCCTCTTCTCTTCTGCCAAAAACAATGACCTCAGTTTTGTCCTGATTTAATTGAAGGAAATTTTGGTTCATCCAATTAGTGACTTGCTCTAAACAGTGACACAATGACTGTATTGGACTGTAGTCATCTGGGGACAGTGCTAGGTATATCTGTGTGTCATCTGCATAACTGTGATAGTCTACATTAGAGTTCTGCATAATCTGACCCAAGGGCAGCATATATAGACTGAACAGAAGGGGTCCAAGAACTGACCCCTGACCCAAGGGCAGCATATATAGACTGAACAGAAGGGGTCCAAGAACTGACCCCTGACCCCTGACCCAAGGGCAGCATATATAGACTGAACAGAAGGGGTCCAAGAACTGACCCCTGAGGAACTCCACATGTCATAGCCACTCGATCAGATTCATAACTTCCAATGGTCACAAAATAACTCCGCTCTTCCAAGTAGGATCTGAACCAGTCTAGGACTGTTCCGCTGAGTCCTCCATTTAGGACCTGAACCAGTCTAGGACTGTTCCGCTGAGTCCTCCAAGTAGGACCTGAACCAGTCTAGGACTGTTCCTCTGAGTCCTGCCCAAGTTTCCAACCTGTTCAACAGTATACTGTGATCCACAGCGTCAAACGCAGCACTTAGATCCAACAGGACCAGAACTGACACCTTGCCTGAGTCAGTGTTCAACCTTATGTCATTTAACACTCTAATAAGAGCTGTTTCTGTACTGTGGTGAGGGTTAGGGGGGGGAGGGGGGGGGGGTTAGGGGTTAACCTGTTGGTCGGAAGCCTGATTGAAATTTGTCAAAAAGGCCACTGGAGTTCAAGAAATAGCTGAGTTGAATAAAAACCACTTTCTCAACGATCTTGGCTATAAAAGGAAGATTTGAGATAGGTCTGTAGTTGGTTAACATGGAAGCATCCAGCGTTCTCTTTTTTAAGAGTGGCTTAATGGCAGCTACTTTTAGGAGTTTAGGAAACACACCTGATTTAAGTGAGCTATTTATTACTTGTCTCAAATCTGTTTGGACAGAATTCACAATAGTTTTAAAGAAGTCTGATGGCATTGTGTCAAGACAGCATGTTGATGGTTTTAGATGCTGCACTGTTTCCTCTATGGTTTTAAATTCTGACATTGCAGTTGAGTTATTCCTGGGAGGTTTTAGGGATTGCATCATTTTATTGTTTTGTTGATTTGTGTTGATATTTAACCTTATGGACTGGATTTATTCACTGAAAAAGCAAGCAAATTCATTGCTTTTTTCTGTGGAAAGGAGTTCTGGAGCTATCTGTTGAGGGGGGTTTGTAAGCTTATCAACTGTAGCAAACAGAGTACGAGTGTTGATGTTCTTATTAATCATTTCAGAAAAGTGTCGCTGTCTAGCTTTGAGTAACTCATATTTAAAATTACAAAGACTTTGTTTGTAGAGGTCAAGGTGAATTTGAAGTTTAGTTTTTCTCCACTTACGCTCTGCTTTCCTGCATTCTGTTTTTAAAGCCTTTTATCATCATAGTGTTCCTCCATGGTGTTTTCTTTCTGCTCAAGGTTGTCTTAGTTTTAATAGGTGCAACAGCATCCATGACATTTGAGATTTTCCAGTTAAATTTATCCAGGAGTTCATCAACTGACTCTGCACTCACAGTTGGTGACATAGCTATAGCCTCCATAAACTTTGCACTGGTATTCTCATTTATGTACCTTCTCCTAACAGACACAGAGGTTAACTGAACATTTGGAATGATCTGTAAGTCAAAGAACACACAGAAATGATCTGAAAGAGCCAAGTCCTTAACATCAACAGAAGAAATATCAACACCTTTAGAGATAACCAGATCCAGAGTGTGTCCTCGAGTGTGTGTGGGCCCTTTCACATGTTGCAAGAGGCCAAAAGTGTCAAGTAGAGCAGAGAGTTCTTTGGCGTTACTGTCCATGTTATTGTCTACATGAATGTTAAAATCCCCTGTTATGATAAAAAAGTTGTAGTCAGTCAAATGCCAAATGCACAAAGAGAACTAGGGTGAAGCTACAGCGAGGGTATGTTTGCTTCCTGTTTTCAAAATAAAAGCACCAATTCTATCATTATGGTTTTCTTAATAATAAAAGGTGTTTTATTTTGTGAAAATGACCGGAAGTGCGTTACTCGCTACGGCTAACATGAGCGGCTCCAAATTCGCAGGAACAAAACTTTAAACAGGTGTTATTTGGACAAATTAGCGTCACATTGTGGATCTAAAGGGATACTTTACTTTCTTCCTAAAAAGGTTAGACATGTGGATAAAGTGGTATATTTACAGAGTTAGAGCTAAAATGAAATCAGCTTCAGCCTGATGGTTTCAGCTCGGGTAGGAACGAAATGCATTGTGGGTTATCGTGTAGTTTACTACAGTGTAAACGGTCTGCTTACTATTTTAGAATCATAATTCAGTTCAGATTATAGAAATGTTTCATTAATGCAGCAAGATTACTTTCAATTAATTAGTTAGACATGGACTCTGAAGTTATAAGGATGTGACGGCTTCCTCAGATCATACACAGAAACAGTAAAAGGTCTCATAGAAGAGTTCAGGCTCTTCAGATGATAAATGATCAAATACCACCATCTAGTGGACAGATAGCAGAACTACATGTGATGTGTGATTTCTCTGACACTGACTGGTTAGACTGGTTTTCACGTCACTCTGATGTTGTTTAGACTTGGACTGTGAAGTTATGAGGATGTGACAGCGTCCTCAGATCAAATGCTCACAGACAGCAGGACTGACGAGGGAGAATGAGCAGCTTCTTCTCTCCCAGTGTTTCCTCTACACATGAAGGTGGAAAGTGTCTGTAAGTTGACCTGAAGTGAGTTCAGCAGGTGAGAATCCTACCAGAGAAATCTGTAAATGTCTGATGAACACCATCACTTTGATCACATTGTGTTGTATCACTGTTTGACTGCAGCTCAAATGTTTCTTCATGCTGATTGGCTGTTTAAAATACCTGTTTGATGTTTGATGTTTGCTGGTATAAATATTCTCCAGATATTGTAAAGAGGTTAAACTACATTTATATTATAAAGATTTACATGTATGACTGTTAGTGATTAACAGGTCAAACCAACAGCAGTTTGATTTTAATCTCATCATCAGTTAAAAATGCAGGAAGTGTCAGAACTGGTTGAACAGCTTTGATCAACTTGACTAAAGTTCATTTTTTAACTGTGTTCAAACTTCCATCTTACAACACTGAGACTGACTCTGTTTAACTGAAGCACATTTAACACAGTTCATGTCTCTAGATGGACCAGAGCCAGCTGTAAGGGACCTTAGAGGCTGCTTAGGGCCCCTCAGCCTTCAGGGGCCCAAACTAACACAACATGTGAACTATGTTTGAGTTTAACTGTTAAACTTCTGCCACAGTTTAAATATTTAAAGATAAACTGAACACATGACATATTTTTTTCCAGTGTTTCTGTTTTAGTCACAGACTCGTTTCTCTCATCAGGTTTTTACTCCCACAGTCATGAAGTTAATATGAGTTAATATCTGTTATCTAGGAAGGAAGGAAGGAAGGAAGGACAGACAGCCACAGTCATGAAGTTAATATGAGTTAATATCTGTTTTTTTAAGCTGGAACTGAAAAACACGTCTACTAGTGATCCTCCTTCATCCTCTGGTAAACTACGACATCCTGAACCAAGGTAAGTCTCTTCTGGACAACTTTAACATCACACTTCAACTAATAGAACAAGTGTTTCTCTCTTTTTCTCATTTTCACTGGTACATACATGAACTCTGTTTTCTCTCTGCTTGTACTGGGAGGGAGAAAGGAAAAGAGGAAGGGCAGAAAGAAGGCAGGGAGGAAGGAAAGGAAGGAAAGAAGGAAGGATATTGTTGTTATTGTACTGCCCCCCCCCCTTCTCTCTCTACCATCTGCTGTAAGAACGGGCTCATTGTACAGGTGTTTACCGCCACCCTCTGGACTTTTAGTGAAACTGCAACTATAATATTTTTGGACATAATTTAACCCTTTATAGGACACTCATTGAAAGGAAGGAAAGGAAGGAAGGAAGGAAGGAAGGAAACTGCAACAATAATGTATTTGGACATAATTGAACTACAACTGTAACTTTCTTATTTCTAATGTAATCAACTATAAACAAATGGACTTAAACAATAGTTTGAAGTCTGATTTAATTTCTGGGGCTTAGACTATGTTTATTATACACAGTATTTATTATAAACAGTAATTACTATACAGGCAGTGAAGAAAGGGAGGAGAATAATAACAAAAGGTTTGATTGTGTAGGCAAATGTAATATTAGTTTAATCATTATAATTCAGATTACAGCATTTTTAAATAATGCAGCATGATTACTTTCAATTAACTCATGAAGTTATGAGATCAAATGCACAAAGAGAAACAGGCTGGAGCTACAGCGAGGGAATGTTCGCTTCCTGTTTACAAAATAAGAGCACCAATTCTATCATGGCTTTCTTAATAATAAAAGGTGTTTTATTTTGTGAAAATGACCGGAAGTGCGTTACTCGCTACGGCTAACTTGAGTGGCTCCAAATTCGCAGGAACAAAACTTTAAACAGGTGTTATTTGGACAAATTAGCGTCACATTGTGGATCTCAAGGGCTACTTTACTTTCTTCCTAAAAAGGTTATAAATGTGGATAAAGTGGTTTATTTACAGAGTTAGAGCTAAAATGAAATCAGCTTCAGCCTGATGATTTCAGCTCGGGTAGGAACGAAATGCATTGTGGGTCATCATATAGTTTACTACAGTGGGAACGGTCTGCTTACTATTTTAGAATCATAATTCAGTTCAGATTATAGAAATGTTTCATTAATGCAGCAATATTAATTTCAATTAATTAGTTAGACATGGACTCTGAAGTTATCAGGGTGTGACGACTTCCTCAGATCATACACAGAAACAGTAAAAGACCTCATAGAAGAGTTCAGGCTCTTCAGATGATAAATGATCAAATACCACCATCTAGTGGACAGATAGCAGAACTACATGTGATGTGTGATTTCTCTGACACTGACTGGTTAGACTGGTTTTCACGTCACTCTGATGTTGTTTAGACTTGGACTGTGAAGTTATGAGGATGTGACAGCGTCCTCAGATCAAATGCTCACAGACAGCAGGACTGACGAGGGAGAATGAGCAGCTTCTTCTCTCCCAGTGTTTCCTCTACACATGAAGGTGGAAAGTGTCTGTAAGTTGACCTGAAGTGAGTTCAGCAGGTGAGAATCCTACCAGAGAAATCTGTAAATGTCTGATGAACACCATCACTTTGATCACATTGTGTTGTATCACTGTTTGACTGCAGCTCAAATGTTTCTTCATGCTGATTGGCTGTTTAAAATACCTGTTTGATGTTTGCTGGTATAAATATTCTCCAGATATTGTAAAGAGGTTAAACTACATTTATATTATAAAGATTTACATGTATGACTGTTAGTGATTAACAGGTAAAACCAACAGCAGTTTGATTTTAATCTCATCATCAGTTAAAAATGCAGGAAGTGTCAGAACTGGTTGAACAGCTTTGATCAACTTGACTAAAGTTCATTTTTTAACTGTGTTCAAACTTCCATCTTACAACACTGAGACTGACTCTGTTTAACTGAAGCACATTTAACACAGTTCATGTCTCTAGATGGACCAGAGCCAGCTGTAAGGGACCTTAGAGGCTGCTTAGGGCCCCTCAGCCTTCAGGGGCCCAAACTAACAGAACATGTGAACTATGTTTGAGTTTAACTGTTAAACTTCTGCCACAGTTTAAATATTTAAAGATAAATGTAACACATGACATATTTTTTCCAGTGTTTCTGTTTTAGTCACAGACTCGTTTCTCTCATCAGGTTTTTACTCCCACAGTCATGAAGTTAATGAGTTAATATCTGTTTTTTTAAGCTGGAACTGAAAAACACGTCTACTAGTGATCCTCCTTCATCCTCTGGTAAACTATAACATCCTGAACCAAGGTAAGTCTCTTCTGGACAACTTTAACATCACACTTCAACTAATAGAACAAGTGTTTCTCTCTTTTTCTCATTTTCACTGGTACATACATGAACTCTGTTTTCTCTCTGCTTGTACTGGGAGGGAGAAAGGAAAAGAGGAAGGGCAGAAAGAAGGCAGGGAGGAGGGAAAGGAAGGAAACAAGGAAGGATATTGTTGTTATTGTACTGCCCCCCCCCCCCCCCTTCTCTCTCTACCATCTGCTGTAAGAACGGGCTCATTGTACAGGTGTTTACCGCCACCCTCTGGACTTTTAGTGAAACTGCAACTATAATATTTTTGGACATAATTTAACCCTTTATAGGACATTCATTGAAAGGAAGGAAAGGAAGGAAGGAAGGAAGGAAGGAAGGAAGGAAGGAAGGAAGGAAGGAAGGAAGGAAGGAAGCAAACTGCAACAATAATATTTTTGGACATAATTGAACTACAACTGTAACTTTCTTATTTCTAATGTAATCAACTATAAACAAATGGACTTAAACAATAGTTTGAAGTCTGATTTAATTTCTGGGGCTTAGACTATGTTTATTATACACAGTATTTATTATAAACAGTAATTACTATACAGGCAGTGAAGAAAGGGAGGAGAGAAGGAGGGAGGAAAGAAGAAAGGGAGGAGAATAATAACAAAAGGTTTGATTGTGTAGGCAAATGTAATATTAGTTTAATCATTATAATTCAGATTACAGCATTTTTAAATAATGCAGCATGATTACTTTCAATTAACTCATTATTTAGTTATGAGATCAAATGCACAAAGAGAAACAGGGTGGAGCTACAGCGACGGTATGTTCGCTTCCTGTTTACAAAATAAGAGCACCAATTCTATCATTATGGTTTTCTTAATAATAAAAGGTGTTTTATTTTGTGAAAATGACCGGAAGTGCGTTACTCGCTACGGCTAACTTGAGCGGCTCCAAATTCGCAGGAACAAAACTTTAAACAGATGTTATTTGGACAAATTAGCGTCACATTGTGGATCTAAAGGGCTACTTTACTTTCTTCCTAAAAAGGTTATAAATGTGGATAAAGTGGTTTATTTACAGAGTTAGAGCTAAAATGAAATCAGCTTCAGCCTGATGATTTCAGCTCGGGTAGAAACGAAATGCATTGTGGGTCATCGTGTAGTTTACTACAGTGTAGACGGTCTGCTTACTTTCTTAGAATCATAATTCAGTTCAGATTAAAGCAATGTTTCATTAATGCAGCAAGATTACTTTCAATTAATTAATTAGACATGGACTCTGAAGTTATAAGTGTGTGACGACTTCCTCAGATCATACACAGAAACAGTAAAAGGTCTCATAGAAGAGTTCAGGCTCTTCAGATGATAAATGATCAAATACCACCATCTAGTGGACAGATAGCAGAACTACATGTGATGTGTGATTTCTCTGACACTGACTGGTTAGACTGGTTTTCACTCTGATGTTGTTTAGACTTGGACTGTGAAGTTATGAGGATGTGACAGCGTCCTCAGATCAAATGCTCACAGACAGCAGGACTGACGAGGGAGAATGAGCAGCTTCTTCTCTCCCAGTGTTTCCTCTACACATGAAGGTGGAAAGTGTCTGTAAGTTGACCTGAAGTGAGTTCAGCAGGTGAGAATCCTACCAGAGAAATCTGTAAATGTCTGATGAACACCATCACTTTGATCACATTGTGTTGTATCACTGTTTGACTGCAGCTCAAATGTTTCTTCATGCTGATTGGCTGTTTAAAATACCTGTTTGATATTTGCTGGTATAAATATTCTCCAGATATTGTAAAGAGGTTAAACTACATTTATATTATAAAGATTTACATGTATGACTGTTAGTGATTAACAGGTAAAACCAACAGCAGTTTGATTTTAATGTCATCATCAGTTAAAAATGCAGGAAGTGTCAGAACTGGTTGAAGAGCTTTGATCAACTTGACTAAAGTTCATTTTTTAACTGTGTTCAAACTTCCATCTTACAACACTGAGACTGACTCTGTTTAACTGAAGCACATTTAACACAGTTCATGTCTCTAGATGGACCAGAGCCAGCTGTAAGGGACCTTAGAGGCTGCTTAGGGCCCCTCAGCCTTCAGGGGCCCAAACTAACAGAACATGTGAACTATGTTTGAGTTTAACTGTTAAACTTCTGCCACAGTTTAAATATTTAAAGATAAACTGAACACATGACATATTTTTTTCCAGTGTTTCTGTTTTAGTCACAGACTCGTTTCTCTCATCAGGTTTTTACTCCCACAGTCATGAAGTTAATATGAGTTAATATCTGTTATCTAGGAAGGAAGGAAGGAAGGAAGGACAGACAGCCACAGTCATGAAGTTAATATGAGTTAATATCTGTTTTTTTAAGCTGGAACTGAAAAACACGTCTACTAGTGATCCTCCTTCATCCTCTGGTAAACTACAACATCCTGAACCAAGGTAAGTCTCTTCTGGACAACTTTAACATCACACTTCAACTAATAGAACAAGTGTTTCTCTCTTTTTCTCATTTTCATTGGTACATACACTTCCTTCCTTCCCTCCCTCCTTCCTTCCTTCCTTCCTTCCCTCCCACCTTCCTTCCTTTCACTGGTACATACATGAACTCTGTTTTCTCTCTGCTTGTACTGGGAGGGAGAAAGGAAAAGAGGAAGGGCAGAAAGAAGGCAGGGAGGAAGGAAAGGAAGGATATTGTTGTTATTGTACTGCCCCCCCCCCCTTCTCTCTCTACCATCTGCTGTAAGAACGGGCTCATTGTACAGGTGTTTACCGCCACCCTCTGGACTTTTAGTGAAACTGCAACTATAATATTTTTGGACATAATTTAACCCTTTATAGGACACTCATTGAAAGGAAGGAAAGGAAGGAAGGAAGGAAGGAAGGAAACTGCACTAATAATATTTTTTGGACATAATTGAACTACAACTGTAACTTTCTTATTTCTAATGTAATCAACTATAAACAAATGGACTTAAACAATAGTTTGAAGTCTGATTTAATTTCTGGGGCTTAGACTATGTTTATTATACACAGTATTTATTATAAACAGTAATTACTATACAGGCAGTGAAGAAAGGGAGGAGAGAAGGAGGGAGGAGAGAAGGAAGGGAGGAGAGAAGGAAGGGAGGAAAGAAGGAGGGAGGAGAGAAGGAAGGGAGGAGAGAAGGAAGGGAGGAGAGAAGGAGGGAGGAGAGAAGGAAGGGGGAAAGAAGAAAGGGAGGAGAATAATAACAAAAGGTTTGATTGTGTAGGCAAATGTAATATTAGTTTAATTATTATAATTCAGATTACAGCATTTTTAAATAATGCAGCATAATTACTTTCAATTAACTCATGTAGTTATGAGATCAAATGCACAAAGAGAAACAGGCTGGAGCTACAGCGAGGAAATGTTCGCTTCCTGTTTACAAAATAAGAGCACCAATTATATCATTATGGTTTTCTTAATAATAAAAGGTGTTTTATTTTGTGAAAATGACCGGAAGTGCGTTACTCGCTACGGCTAACTTGAGCGGCTCCAAATTCGCAGGAACAAAACTTTAAACAGGTGTTATTTGGACAAATTAGCGTCACATTGTGGATCTAAAGGGCTACTTTACTTTCTTCCTAAAAAGGTTATAAATGTGGATAAAGTGGTTTATTTACAGAGTTAGAGCTAAAATGAAATCAGCTTCAGCCTGATGATTTCAGCTCGGGTAGAAACGAAATGCATTGTGGGTCATCGTGTAGTTTACTACAGTGTAAACGGTCTGCTTACTATCTTAGAATCATAATTCAGTTCAGATTATAGAAATGTTTCATTAATGCAGCAAGATTACTTTCAATTAATTAGTTAGACATGGACTCTGAAGTTATAAGGGTGTGACGACTTCCTCAGATCATACACAGAAACAGTAAAAGGCCTCATAGAAGAGTTCAGGCTCTTCAGATGATAAATGATCAAATACCACCATCTAGTGGACAGATAGCAGAACTACATGTGATGTGTGATTTCTCTGACACTGACTGGTTAGACTGGTTTTCACGTCACTCTGATGTTGTTTAGACTTGGACTGTGAAGTTATGAGGATGTGACAGCGTCCTCAGATCAAATGCTCACAGACAGCAGGACTGACGAGGGAGAATGAGCAGCTTCTTCTCTCCCAGTGTTTCCTCTACACATGAAGGTGGAAAGTGTCTGTAAGTTGACCTGAAGTGAGTTCAGCAGGTGAGAATCCTACCAGAGAAATCTGTAAATGTCTGATGAACACCATCACTTTGATCACATTGTGTTGTATCACTGTTTGACTGCAGCTCAAATGTTTCTTCATGCTGATTGGCTGTTTAAAATACCTGTTTGATGTTTGCTGGTATAAATATTCTCCAGATATTGTAAAGAGGTTAAACTACATTTATATTATAAAGATTTACATGTATGACTGTTAGTGATTAACAGGTAAAACCAACAGCAGTTTGATTTTAATCTCATCATCAGTTAAAAATGCAGGAAGTGTCAGAACTGGTTGAACAGCTTTGATCAACTTGACTAAAGTTCATTTTTTAACTGTGTTCAAACTTCCATCTTACAACACTGAGACTGACTCTGTTTAACTGAAGCACATTTAACACAGTTCATGTCTCTAGATGGACCAGAGCCAGCTGTAAGGGACCTTAGAGGCTGCTTAGGGCCCCTCAGCCTTCAGGGGCCCAAACTAACAGAACATGTGAACTATGTTTGAGTTGAACTGTTAAACTTCTGCCACAGTTTAAATATTTAAAGATAAATTGAACACATGACATATTTTTTCCAGTGTTTCTGTTTTAGTCACAGACTCGTTTCTCTCATCAGGTTTTTACTCCCACAGTCATGAAGTTAATATGAGTCAATATCTGTTATCTAGGAAGGAAGGAAGGAAGGAAGGAAGGACAGACAGCCACAGTCATGAAGTTAATATGAGTTAATATCTGTTTTTTTAAGCTGGAACTGAAAAACACGTCTACTAGTGATCCTCCTTCATCCTCTGGTAAACTACAACATCCTGAACCAAGGTAAGTCTCTTCTGGACAACTTTAACATCACACTTCAACTAATAGAACAAGTGTTTCTCTCTTTTTCTCATTTTCACTGGTACATACATGAACTCTGTTTTCTCTCTGCTTGTACTGGGAGGGAGAAAGGAAAAGAGGAAGGGCAGAAAGAAGGCAGGGAGGAAGGAAAGGAAGGAAAGAAGGAAGGATATTGTTGTTATTGTACTGCCCCCCCCCCTTCTCTCTCTACCATCTGCTGTAAGAACGGGCTCATTGTACAGGTGTTTACCGCCACCCTCTGGACTTTTAGTGGAACTGCAACAATAATATTTTTGGACATAATTGAAGTACAACTGTAACTTTCTTATTTCTAATGTAATCAACTATAAACAAATGGACTTAAACAATAGTTTGAAGTCTGATTTAATTTCTGGGGCTTAGACTATGTTTATTATACACAGTATTTATTATAAACAGTAATTACTATACAGGCAGTGAAGAAAGGGAGGAGAGAAGGAGGGAGGAAAGAAGGAAGGGATGAGAGAAGGAGGGAGGAAAGGAAGGAAGGTTGCTATAACAACAAACAGCTGCTGGTTGTTTTCTTCATGTCATATTTTACTGCAGTGACGGTTAAAGATGAACACAGATGAATATGAGCCTGTTTGTGAATCAACAGTCTTTACTTACTAAACTTAAACATCTCATCCTTCCATCCTCCCTTCATTCCTCCTTCCTCCCTTCCTTCCTTCCTTCCTTCCTTCCTTCCTTCCTTCCTTCCTACCATTCTTCCTTCTTCCCTTCCTCCCTCCCTTCCTTCTTCCTTCCTTGACTGGAGGACAACAGGAGGGTTAAACATCTCATGTGTTAAATGATATTTGATCATTTTAGTAACATTGTAATGGAGTGGTTTCAACCTCAGAAGATTGGATGGAGGAAGGTATTTGGTCACTGATTCATTTAGTGGATAGCAATGGCTGCATCTTGTCATATGAGAATGTTGTCTCAAATATAACTTCATATGTAATTGTAACATATTTAAATGAGCAACAGAAGCTATTCCCATCTCTTTCTTGTGTTTCATTAAAGAATGATCAGTGCAGCAAATAAACTAGTCATCATCCAGCTGAGCATATTTATTCAGACTATATCAATGATCATTTATTATACTAACATTGTAATGTTATCATTTTATTTAATTGTCATTTATCATTTATTTTTTATTTGTCTTTTCTGTATTTCAGCTGTTCCTTTCTAACAACTTAATAATCTTGGTGTCATGATGTTTGTATGAATAAAAACTGTTGAGTAAAAAAACTCCAGAGACTTCCTGGTTAAATAAAGATTTAAAAAAAACATAAACCCCTCCCACTGTCAGTCTCATGTTTGTTCCTCTTCTGGTTGGTTTCCTGCTTGAAGCTGTTGATTCATTTCACCTTCACTCATCAGCTAAAGGTAACGTCCTCCATCCTCCCTCCTTTCCTTCCCTCCTTCCCTCCTTCCTGCATCTAAAGGTAACGTAAGCAACAGTTTCATCATGTTTGTGTCAGCAGCTGTTAAAATGATCTGATAACAGTACAGATGGAAGTTATACTGATGACTTATGTTCATTTCTTAACTGTATTCTTAAAAAGTCTCCAATCCAATCATCTGAATTTTATGCTTTAAAATGTTTTAACAGATTGATTCGATATGAAGAAAACGTTACTTCTATAAAGTTATTTTAACTTTAGTTTCTCTTTTAAATGTGTGACGCAGTTACAAAACGCAGCAAATAAACTTCTCATCAGAAGTGACAGAAAGAGGAAGTGAACAGGAAGACATGACTCCATATATGGGGGTGAAACATGTGACTACATGAATGTGTATGTGACAGGCTGAACTCTTGTGGTAGCTGCTGTTTGTGGAGACTGAAAGTATGAAATATTTGTGTGAGCTGTTTCCAGACTGCAGGACAGAAAAGAGTCTTAACTGGCTCCAAAGGGACCAAAGGAGGTCCAGGTAGTTGGTGCTTTGGTCTGCGGCTTTAAAGATTCCCTCCAGATCAGATTTAAGATGAAAATAACCCAGAATACAGGAAATGACATATACTCTGTTAAAAGTCTTGTGGGGGAGGGGCATTGGCTTTTTCAGTGCTTTTGCAAAGAGAGCATTAATAATTAAAAGGGAAGAGCAGCTGTATGATTAGAATTAACAGAAAAGAGGAAAACTGTTGAAAGGCATTTCAAAGACCGGCTGTAAAAAACTGAGAGGCTGCAGTTGCTGTTTTCTCCGGACTAGAGATGCAACGGTGTCCTCAACTCCATAAAACCTTAAATTAAAGGGAGGAGGAAATGTCAGCATTTGACTGATCCTGCAAAAATGTTTGTATCATAGTTTTATAAAAAGTTTCAGCCTTATTTTAATAACATAGTGTGAAGTGTTGATGTGAAAACTGTGAAAGACATTTGTTCAGTGTGTGTTCAGTTCTTTGGGGTTCTGTTTCCATCAGACAGACAACAGTGACATTAGCTTGTGGACAGATGAACATGAGTTTCCAGTGAAATCTGTCAGATTGGTTCATGTCCTCACAGAAAGTCTTGGCAGGTTCCTCCTGTGTGTTTGGAGCTGAACTCTGCTGCAAGCTTCACTGCTTTAATATCATCTTGATGCTTTTGGACTTTGACTGTGAAGTTATGAGAGTGTGACAGCGTCCTCAGATTGATGATGAAGGACTGATGAAGGAGAATCAGCTGCAGCTTCTCTCTGTGTTTCCTCTACAGGTGAAGGTAGAACCACTCTGTGACCACATGTGGATCTGAATTCACCTGGTGAGTATTTTCTTCTTTCTGACACACAGCTGGATGAAAATAGATGCATGTCATCAGTTTTTAAACACAAGTGAACTATAACTTGCTGCATATGAGCTCTGTAGTGGACAAAAATACAACTGTATGAAAAGGAATCTAGTTAATGCAGTTTCTTCAACATGTATCCACAGTGGAAATCTTACAGTAATGACTAACTGTGGCGCCATCTGGTGGTAGAATAAAGAATGACAGTGTGATAGACAGCAGTGTGTGTGTGATGTGCAGCTGGTTGTAATGAATGAGCATGTTGTTGTGTTTGTGTGAAGGTGTTTCTCTGCTATGGATCAGAGTGAGGACAGAGAGGAGGGAGTCCCTCCCTCTAAAAGCTCTCTGTGTGGGGAACATGACAGCCAGACCAAAGCTCAGAGGTGAGATGAGGATCTCTAACTGTCCATCACTGTTCTCCACTCACATCACTCCACCATCATTATTCACACTCAAAGCTCTGTGTGTGTTGTGTTGAAGGACAGAGAAGCAGCACAGACCAGACTCTGATGAACTCAGCCGACCTGAACCTAAGAAGTTCAAACATGGACATAAATCTGCTGATCAGAGGTAAGAATGTAAAATCTTTGTTTCTGTTAGTTTCCACCACACCTCAGAAAATGTTGAAGTCTTTGTCATGAAGTCATGAACCACTTCTCATTCTTTCTCTGTAGTGTTAAAAACATGAAGTACAGCACCACATCATCAGATGTCAGTATGTTTTAAGGTTGATATGATCGTTCTGACTGATTGTCTGACTGCAGGTTTCTTCTTACTGATGTCACTGTGGTCCCACATTTCAGAGTTAATTTAATGAGCCCAGTGTTGTTAGTTCTGATAGAAATGAGACCAAACTCATAGCAGGAGATCATGTTTGAGCAGACTGTGTCCTGGAAGATCAGAGATGCATCTGTGCTCTCTAAGCTAGTTAGCCAAGCTAACAATGTCAGTTTGTTGTAGCTGTGTGGATCAGTTTCTTACTGCAGGTTTATGTAGAAACACCTGATGTGTCGTAGCTGTCGTCCAACAAAACACACAATCTTCAGGATCAACACTGTAGTTACACTTGTTTTATCTCTTCTCTGTTTCCATCAGGATCCATCAGCAGAGACCAGATTCTCCTGAACCCAGCTGTGTGTCCATGAAGAGTGACCGGTCTAATTATCGATTTATTGAGTTCAAACATGGACATCAGTCAGCTGATCAGAGGTCAGACTGTAAAATGTTTGTCTGTTATTATCCAACTCTCATAAGAAGAAGTTTGATTGATGTATAAATTAATTCTTGACCTCAGTGATACATAACTGCAGTAAAAACAGTTTTACTATATAGAAAATAATGACCATACCTGAACAAATCCATTATCTGATGAAGGCTATGGGATACAGTTGAGAGCTGTAGGAATGACAACAGATGAGCCATGAGAATAATTATGACTGGGTTTTTATTTCCATCAGGATCCATCAGCAGAGACCAGATCCTCCTGAACCCAGCTGTGTGTCCATGAAGAGTGACCGGTCTAAGGGTAGACCTGTTAACTTCAAACATGGACATCAGTCTGCTGATCAGAGGTCAGACTGTAAAATGTTTTCTGTTATTATCCAACTCTCATAAGAAGAAGTTTGATTGACTGAAACAGTTTTTACACACAATGTCCTCATAAACACAAACACACACACTCCTCCTACAAACACTTTTCTAGAAACCACAAACTTTATGTGTATAACAGTTTTTAAACAGAGGTACAAAGTCTTTACAGAGACAAATGATCAGAGGTCAGACAGAACAGCCTGTGAGTGTTTTACCTGGATCCACTGTGATAGAACACAACACCTTTAACACTGAGTGTCATTATTTATTCTGAGACTTCATCTTTTCTTCACAGAGTTCATCAGCAGAGCTCAGAGGTTCTCAGTGGTCAGTCTGTCCAGCAGCATCAAACACAGCTGGACTCCATATTTATGGTGTGTAAATGTAAAGCACAGCTACTACTGCTAACTACAACAGCCACAGACTAAATACTAAACTACCATTCTGGTCCTAACAGTCTCCATGCTGCACTCTGTAGACCAGCAGCTTTTCAGTCTGTCACTGATCATCTGATGTTGACTTCTACCAGTTACATTTACATTTGATTGTGTTCCAGCTGCTGGAGGAGAACATCAGCAGGTTTGTGAAGAACGAGCTGAAGAAGATGCAGAAGGCTCTGAGTCCAGATTACCCAGAATGCTTAGAGAGTCAGAGTGAGGATGAGGAGGTGTTGGACGGTGAGGAGGAAGAGCAGAGGAGGAGCAGCAGAGAGGCATTTGTGAAAATCACAGTGCACTTCCTGAGGAGAATGAAGCAGGAGGAGCTGGCTGAGCGTCTGCAGAGCAGTAAGAGGATTTTAACAGATTTTTTGATTTTTTTTTTTTGATACTTTCTTTTTATTGATTTTCTTTTGTAGTGTATAAACATTATACAAGGGATTGGGGGCGGGGGGGGGGGGGGGGGGGGGGGTTCTGAAAAAGAACATGTTGGATCACCATGCTTCTACAGTTTGAACCTTTTTTAGTGTCAATGTGCTGGACCTTGTCCTGTCGTTCTTATGTATTCAGTCCATTTCTCCCACTTTCTGCAGCATTGATCCTCTTGAGTCCATATTTTATAAGTTCCATAATATATATTTCGTCCATAACTTTCATCCATTCTTCCCGTGATGGTGGGTCTGTCTTGTACCATTTTCTTGTAATTGCCTTTTTACATGCTATTAACATAATTTTCAATATGTATCTATCACCTTTCAACACAACATTTCCCGTAATGACACCAAAATGTAATAATAATATAATAAGACTTGGATACACCATAACCCAAAATTCTGCCTATAAATAAATGAACATCTTCCCAAAATGTTGTGATCTTAGGACAGAGCCAGAACACATGTGAATGATTCACATTTACCTCTCCACAGCTCCTCCAACATGGCTGTGGTAATGAAGTATGTTTATTCCTAATTTTGGGTGTTACAAAAAATCTAATTAAATTTTTCCAGCACTGTAATCTCCAAACACGTGATGATGTCGTTGACTGCTGTGTTTTCCAAATATGCAACCATTCCTCCTCAGATATGTTCACACCCAGCTCTCTCTGCCACCTCAGTTTTACATATGTCGTTGTATTCCCTCTTGCTTCCATTATTTGCCCATAAATTGTAGAGATTATTCTGAATTTCTTTGCGTTGTAGGCTCCAGTTATGGTTTTGATTATTGAATTTTTTTCTAGATTTACACTGTGTTTTATTTCTTTATTGGAAAAAGTTCCTTATCTGCAAATATCTAAAATGGTCTTGGTTACTTAAATCATATGTTTGTTAACCTCCTGGAAGCTCATGAAATTCCCATTTTTAATTGCTGTACATATCGCTGTTAGTCCATTAGGAATCCATTGTTTAAACCTTTGGTCAAGAGAACCAGGGATAACACCCTTGTCATAAGCTATCCACCGAAGCAGTCCGAGCTCTTTCTCTAGTTTATATTTTCGTACCAGAGTAAACCATAATTTCAAACTGAGTGACTGTATTCACCTGTTTAATTACACCCACTGCTCCTTCTCTGTCTCCAATAAGACTTTGAATTTCTCGTCCTTGTACCAATTTTTCTAAATTCTTCCATTTGGCTACATACTCTTTGTCACACCAACAAATTACATGTCTAATTTGTGCAGCATGGAAATATCCCTTAAGGTTTGGCAGTGCCAAACCCCCCTTATCCTTTCCAATCTGTAATGTTTCAAATTTGATTCTCGGTCTGTGACCATTCCATATAAACCTTAAAATGATTTTGTCCCACTGAATTGTTTTCGGGTATCTCAATGGGTAGTGACTGAAACAGGTAAAGAAGTCGGGGTAGAACATTCATTTTTATGGTCTCTATTCGTGAACCAATGTCAAGTGGAAGGATAGCCCACCTGTCCAAATCGCTCTTAATTTCCTTATCCAGTTTGACGTAATTAGCTTCATAGAGATCATGAGTGTTTTGTGTTAAAGTGACCCCAAGATATTTCATTTTTGTTGCTCTCCAGTTCAGATTATGTTTCTGTTGTATGATTTTGGATGGGAGACAGTTGAATGTTAGGACCTGTGTTTTGGTCAAGTTAAGCTTGTATCCAGAAAGCCAAACATCTCTAGTTGGTTGATTAATATGGGAATGCATGTGTTTTGGTCCTCTAAAAAACAGACCACGTCATCAGCAAAATGTCCAATGGTATGCTCCTCTCCCCCGACCTCTACTCCTTTAAGATCTCTATTTTGCCTGATTGCCTGTGCCAGGGGCTCTATGAAGATTGCAAACAAGGTTGGAGAGAGACAGCAGCCCTGTCTAGTAGATCGTCCCAAAGTTATGCTCTCAGTCAGACTGCCGTTTATTCTTATCGTTGCAGTCGGGTTTTGTGTTTTAATACATCTGACAGCTTTGTCATTAAGTCCAAATTTTTCAAGTACCTGATATAGAAAAGTCCAATTTACGCTATCAAAAGCCTTTTCTGCATCAAGGCGTATTAAGGCTGCACATGTTATCTTTTTTAGAATATGGTTAATAATATGTTAAGTCCTCCTTATGTTATCTTCGGCTTGACGTCCCTTAATAAAGCCTGTCTGGTCTTCATCGATAATGTCACTGATAAAGTATTCATACCTCTTGGAAATAATTGAAGTATACAATTTATAATCAACATTGAGTAGTGATATGGGTCTATAATCTGAACAAGTCTCACTGTTGTTTTTCTTGGGGATCACTGATATTACCGCTTCTTTCCAGGAATGGGGCATTTCACCATATTCAAGTGTATAGTTGAATGATTTTTCGAGTAGAGGTATAAGCTGTAGATTAAATGTTTTATACCACTCGGTTGGTAGACCGTCACTGCCGAGAGATTTGTTTGTTTTTAGTTTATTTATTGCTTTCTCTATCTCTGCTTTTGTGATGGGTGAAGTCAGATGATCATTCTGATTCTTTCCAATTGATGGTAAGTCCAGTTTCTCAAGGAAAGCTTTCATTTGGTCGATGTCAGCAGAGGGAGGCTGGCTGTACAAGTCTCTATAGTAGTTCATAAACTGAGTTCCAATCTCTTTGGGGTCACAAATTATTTGATTCGTACTTGTATCCCTTATCTTGTGAATTGTCCGATCTGCTTGCTGTTTTTTTAAACGTTTTGCCAGTAATTTGGTTGCCCCTGGTCCCACTTCATAATAGGATTGTTTTAGAAATCTAGTCTTCTTTTCAATTTCTGCGGTGAGTATTTTATCTATATTATCCCTAATTTCCTTAATTTTTGGAAGCAATGAGGGGTCTTGTGTAGTTTTTGTGTGGATCAACTTGGGACTGCAGAGGCTGTGAGCAGGTTGTGTGTGAGTCTCACTCTCAGAGGAAAAGCAAGGGGGGAGGGGGGGATAGACTGACCTGTGATGACTATGATCCCAGGCCACACAACACAAACTGCTGCTTCCAAATAAATAGTAATACATTTATAAAATTAATGCAGACCCGTTATAGCTACATGTAAGTTTTTGGGTTGTGTGAAAATGCAATAAATAAATAAATAAATGAATAAAATGCAAAAAAAAAAAAAAAAAAGTATATTTCATTTATTCACCTTATTTTTGTGGTGAAGGATTTGTGCAATTTACATTGGTGTTAACATACTACATGTCATTTATTTATCTTCATTTCTTTCTCTACTCTTGTTTACTTTTGTATTTAATAACATATGTAATAAAATAACATAAATAGTTCAACATTGTGCTTGTGGTCGGGGGGGGGGGTCTGCCCATGGCGCACAACTAGCCAGGACCGCCTCAGGCTGTATAAACAGCTATAAACAGCTTCTCCTTTTCCTTTTTATAGACCTCTAGATTAGGTTAGACCCTAACCCTAACCCTAACCCTTATAACAGCTTTAAGAGCATCCCATAAAATAACTGGGGTAGCCTCTCCATTGTCATTTTCATTTTGATAGTTTATGATGTCTTTCTTTAGTTCCTCCACACTTGACTTGTTATTTAATATTCCCACGTTTAGCCTCCAGAACGTATTTTTCTCCTGCACTTTCAAATTGACTTCGAGATGAACCGCACAGTGGTCAGATACATCTGCTTCTTGAATTTCACACTTCTTTACTTTATACAGATCATTCTTATTCATAAAGAAGTAATCGATTCTAGTATAGCGGTTGTTAGTGGGGGGGGGGGGGGATAGTGTGTGTAGTCTCTTTTAGAAGGATGTAACTCCCTCTATGCATCAACTATCCCAAATTCTTTAAGTGTTCTCTTGACCGTCCTCGTAACATGGTTGGTATGTTTGTTGTGTCTAAATTACTATTCATCACAATATTAAAGTCACCACCAAATATTAATACTCCATCCATTTCTAAAATCATGGTATCAAATAAGGTTTTAAAGAATTGTTGTGCACTATTAGGCGGAGCATATACATTAACCAGTGTCACCATTTCATTTTCCAGTTTTCCTTTCACAATAATAAATCTCCCTTCTTTGTCACTAATTTTTTTGATACATTCAAATTTCACTGAGTTGGGGATAAGTATGATCACACCTCTTCTACATCCATGAACTATGAAATGAGTTGGCATAGCCAACCTCTTAAGCTTCTCACTTTCCAGATTAGACAGGTGCATTTCTTGTAGAAAAATAATCTGTGATTCATCCTTCTTTAATTTGGTCATTGTCTTCTGACGTTTGACAGGAATATTTAAACCATTAATATAACGACAGTATTTTAGTATTATACTCTATCATTTCTAATGAGTTTGTGCGGCGATCCAACTCTGAACATAGAAAACATAACCAAAGAACAACAGTTGAACACTGAACAATGTGGCTTCCAAAAAGGAGATGTACTTATCCATCCCTTGTGGTCCCTGTTGGTGGGAGGAGGGTTTAGTGCCTCACTGTAGTAGGGGCCCTCCCAAGTTGTGAGAAAAAACCCACAAATACTAGAATTGTCCAACATTTTGTGCTTGCTACAAATCACTCGCTCTTATCGGTTTTACTGATCTATAAACTTAAATCGTGAGTCATTATGTCCTATATGGCCCAGATTTGTGTGTATTAGACTAACACTCTATAGTACAAAAGTAAATATTCTTTTAAATAAAAAAATAATAATGATGTTTGAATTCACCCGGCGACGTAGCCTATATCTTTTCATCCATTGCAGTTCTCTTGGTCTGTGCCTCGTCTGAACTCCGTCAGCCTCTCCTTTGCACGCTGAGCTGACCTGTCGATTCAGGTCCAGTGCTGCCTCCTCCGCTGTGCTGTATATCACCAGGCCGGAGTCCCACTGCACCCGCATCTTCATGTGAGGTGTCTGGTACCGGATCCCCTTCTCCTTCAGAGCTGCTTTGATGGGTCCGTATGTCTTGCACCTCTCCATGATGGCTGTTGCATAGTCGTTATCAAAGTAAAGTCTTTTGCCGTTAATCTCAATCTTCTGTTGCCATGCTTTCCTTAGGACCAACTCTTTAACGTGAAACTCCAAAAAGTTAGTAATTATTGATCTCGGGGAAGAGGCAGCAGCTGGCTTTGGGATCAATGCTCTGTGTGCCTGCTGGACACGGAGCTCGAGTCCCTCCAGCGGGGTCAGGTGGCGTTTAAACAACTCATTAACAAACTCAATGACAGATGTTCCTTCTTTATCTTCCTTTCACCCCGTAAATTCTGATATTGTTTCTTCTTGAACGGCTCTCCAGATCGACAACTTTGTCTTGGTGTTTTCGCCAGTAGTGTTTCTCCATATCAGCTATTCGGGTTTGTGCCTCAGCTATGTTAGCGTTTTGGCTCTGGATCTCCTGCAAAACTTCACCTTTGCAGGAGCTCGCTATTAAGCGTCCGTCTTGTTGTAGCACGGCCCCGGAAGTCATTTTAACAGATTTAACCAGATGGAGAGGAAATGGAGGCAACATGGGACAGGTTTATATTTCAAACTCTGCTGTTAATTCAATTAATTTAAATCCAATGCCTTTATTGTCATTGCACAGCAGTACAAAAAAATTGTATGTCCCCATAGCTAATACACATAAAAACAGCAACAGACAATAAATATAAAAGAAGAGACAATAAGACACTATGGATAATAAAGGGAATATAAAATAGCACTAATAAATATAGAAGCAGTAATAAATAAGAACAGTTGTTACTTAATTGTACATCCGAGGTGCATATGGAGGGTGTTCAGATTTCTGATAGCTTTGGGGGAAAACTATTGCAGAATCATGTAGATCTTGTATGGATACTCTGGAGCCTCCGTCAGATGGCAAGGTGGTGAGAGGTATTGGATGGGTCAGTTATTATCTTGGTGGCCTTTCAGACACACCAGTCTGTGTAGATGTCCTCTATGTAGAGAAAAGAGACATCTATGATATTTCTAGCTTTGGTCAGCAGCGGTACAGTTCCTGTACTACTGTACCAGACAGTGATGCACTGAGTTAAAATGCTCTTGATGGTTCCTCTGTATAATATTGACATGATGGATGGAGGGGAGTTCACAGGAAGTAGAGGCACTGCTGGACTTCCTTAGTGAGGACTGTGGTGTTGATGGACCAGTTCAGATTGTCTGCCATGTGCACTCCCTGAAACTTGGTGATGCTGTCTCGTTTGACAGTGGCCCCATTGATGGTCAGCAGGGCCTGGACATGACGGCCTTTTCTGAAATCAACAACCATCTGATTGATTTCATTTGTTGTTTGTTCATTCAGGAACTCCTGCTGAAAAGTGTCAACGTGAACTCAAGTCTAACCTGCAGAAGAAGTTCCAGTGTGTGTTTGAGGGGATCGCTAAAGCAGGAAACCCAACCCTTCTGAATCAGATCTACACACCGCTCTACATCACAGAGGGAGGGACTGCAATGATGAACATGAGGTCAGACAGCTTGAAACAGCATCCTGGAAACCAGACAGACCAGAAACAACAATCAGACAAGAAGACCTCTTTAAAGCCTCACCTGGAAGAGATGAACCAATCAGAACAGTGATGACAAAGGGAATGGCTGGCATTGGGAAAACAGTCTTAACACAGAAGTTCACTCTGGACTGGGCTGAAGACAAAGCCAACCAGGACATACACTTCACATTTCCATTCACTTTCAGAGAGCTGAATGTGCTGAAAGAGAAAAAGTACAGCTTGGTGGAACTTGTTCATCACTTCTTTACTGAAACCAAAGAAGCAGGAATCTGCAGGTTTGAAGACTTCCAGGTTGTGTTCATCTTTGACGGTCTGGATGAGTGTCGACTTCCTCTGGACTTCCACAACACTGAGATCCTGACTGATGTTACAGAGTCCACCTCAGTGGATGTGCTGCTGACAAACCTCATCAGGGGGAAACTGCTTCCCTCTGCTCGCCTCTGGATAACCACACGACCTGCAGCAGCCAATCAGATCCCTCCTGAGTGTGTCGGCCTGGTGACAGAGGTCAGAGGGTTCACTGACCCACAGAAGGAGGAGTACTTCAGGAAGAGATTCAGAGATGAGAAGCAGGCCAGAACCATCATCTCCCACATCAAGACATCACGAAGCCTCCACATCATGTGCCACATCCCAGTCTTCTGCTGGATCACTGCTACAGTTCTGGAGAATGTGTTGAAAAGAAGAAAGAGAAGAGAGCTGCCCAAGACCCTGACTGAGATGTACATCCACTTCCTGGTGGTTCAGGCCAAACTGAAGAACATCAAGTATGATGCAGGAGCTGAGACTGATCCACACTGGAGTCCAGAGAGCAGGAAAATGATTGAGTCTCTGGGAAAACTGGCTTTTGAGCAGCTGCAGAAAGGCAACCTGATCTTCTATGAATCAGACCTGACAGAGTGTGGCATCGATATCAGAGCAGCCTCAGTGTGCTCAGGAGTGTTCACAGAGGTCTTTATAGAGGAGAGAGGGCTGTACCAGGACAAGGTGTTCTGCTTCGTCCATCTGAGTGTTCAGGAGTTTCTGGCTGCTCTTCATGTCCATCTGACATTCACCAAGTCTGGAGTCAATCTGCTGACAGAAGAACAAACAACATCCCAGATACGTTTCTACCAGAGAGCTGTGGACGAGGCCTTAAAGAGTCCAAATGGACACCTGGACTTGTTCCTCCGCTTCCTCCTGGGTCTTTCACTTCAGACCAATCAGACTCTCCTACGAGGTCTGCTGACACAGACAGGAAGTAGCTCACACACCGATCAGGAAACAGTCGAGTACATCAAGAAGAAGGTCAGTGAGAATGTGTCTGCAGAGAGAAACATCAATCTGTTCCACTGTCTGAATGAACTAAATGATCGTTCTCTAGTGGAGGAGATCCAACGGTACCTGAGATCAGGAAGTCTCTCTGCAGTTAAACTGTCTCCTGCTCAGTGGTCAGCTCTGGTCTTCATCTTACTGTCATCAGAAAAAGATCTGGACGTGTTTGACCTGAAGAAATACTCTGCTTCAGAGGAGGCTCTTCTGAGGCTGCTGCCAGTGTTCAAAGCTTCTCATAAAGCTCTGTAAGTGGATGAAACACTGGATATTTGAACAATATCAAATATGTTGAATCAAACATTTTGTGTTCATTACTAATCCTTTCTCCAGGCTGAGTGGCTGTAAGCTCTCAGAGAGAAGCTGTGCAGCTCTGTCCTCAGTTCTCAGCTCCCAGTCCTCTAGTCTGAGAGATCTGGACCTGAGCAACAACAACCTGCAGGATTCAGGAGTGAAGCAGCTTTCTGCTGGACTGGAGAGTCCAAACTGTGGACTGGAAACTCTCAGGTCAGAATAGAGCAGCTATAATTTTGTTCTACTGAACAATAACAATAAAATTGGTTCTGACTTTTTATATAGTTGCTGTTTTACATTCAAATTAAAGTCAAATATTCTGTACATCATCTGTAGGATTTTGGTACATATGTGATTAAAAACATTGTGTTATCAACCTTTTTGTGTTTCCAGTCTGTCAGGATGTCTGATCACAGAGGAAAGCTGTGCTTCTCTGGCCTCAGCTCTGAGCTGCAACCCCTCCCATCTGAGAGATCTGGACCTGAGTAACAACAACCTGCAGGATTCTGGAGTGAAGCAGCTTTCTGCTGTTTTGGAGAGTCCACACTGTGAACTGGAAACTCTCAGGTCAGAATAGAGCGTCTATAGTTTTGTTGTCCTGAACAATGACAATAAATCTGATTCTGAGAACCTTTTTTTAATACTCAAATTTTTATTACATCTTTTGACAGAGAATCACAAACAACAAGCATTACAGTAGAAAAAGAAAACATCATGGCCATATGTCTGGATTTTGGACGGGGGTTTCTACACAGTACTACTTCATTTGTAGAACATATATCATAAGGAAGACAAATTACATATTTAAACACCCTTTTAATCAGAGTTCATGTGATAATCCCCAACCACCTTCCTTACTCCAACAGAAACATCGTCCATTTCGTCCATGTTGCGTTATACAAGTCTTTTCTCAGTCTAAGTAAAAAAGTCAATGTTTCCATGTCATGGATCTCTTTTACAATTTCTAGCCAACTGTTGACTGTAGGTGAGTCTAACTATTTACGACTGATTGCTTCGTTTGCTGCCGTGGTCAGTATTTTCAAAAGATATCTATCATTCCCTGTTATTCCTTCTGGTAGATCACCGAGATAAAGAGTCGTACATGTCAGTGGGATCTGGTGTCCAAGAATACACTGCATGGTTCTCTGGGTTATTTTGTCCTTCAGTTCTTTCTGCCATCGCTCCTTGATATATGCTGTGGTACTTCCTCTACCCTTAGTAATACCCTGGTAAAGCATTGAAATAGCTGCTTTAGAAGTACCAGCATATGCATGTATTGTTTCGTTAGGTTCTGTAGATACCTAATTTTTACACATTTCTTTCAGTAAATATTGTCGCAACTTCAAATACCTGAAAAAGTCACAATTTTCCAAATTGTATTTTTCTCTTATTGTTTGGAAGCTTTGTAATTTGTTCTTATCCATTATATTACAGTAAGCAGTGATACCTTTATTCATCCAGTACTTAAATCTAGAATCCATACCATTTGGTTTAAAATCAGTATCATGTTTAGCCCATCTAAAAAATGTAATTGAGTCCACAGGTTTAATTTTTTCAAGACATCAAACCAGGTGTGTAATGTAAATGAGATGAGAAGGTTCAAGTGTTCCTAATAAGTTATCATTAATTTGTGATCTTTGCGTGTCCCAATGACCCCAGGAGCTCAGTTGTCGGGGGCTTTATGCTAGGGTCTCCCATGGCAAACAGGTCCGGGGGGAGGGGCCAGACAAAAGGTAGCTCAGAAAACCCCAATGACGAGCAACATAGTTGGTTTTGTGTCCCTTGCCCGGACGTGGGTCACCGGGGCCCCCCCCTGGAGCCAGGCCTGGGGGTGGGGCTCGGAGGCGAGCGCTTGGTGGCCGGGCCTTTGCCCATGGGGCCCGGCCGGGCACAGCCCGGAGAAGGGTCAAGGGGCCCCTCCCCCACAGACCCACCACCAGTGAGAGGGGCCAAAGGGATCGGGCGCAGTGTGAGCTGGGCGGCAGCCGAAAGGCGGGGACCTTGGCGGTCCGATCCTCGGCTGCAGAAGCTAGCTCTAGGGACGTGGAACGTCACCTCTCTTTTGGGGAAGGAGCCTGAGCTGGTGCGTGAGGTTGAGAAGTTCCGGCTAGATATAGTCGGCCTCACCTTGACGCACACCAAGGGCTCTGGAACCAGTCTCCTCGAGAGGGGTTGGACTCTCGTCCACTCTGGAGTTGCCACTGGTGAGAGGCGCCAGGGCAGGGGTGGCAATACTTATTGCCCCCTGGCTTGGTGCCTGTATGTTGGAGTTTACCCCGGTAGACGAGAGGGTAGCCTCCCTCCGCCTTCGGGTGGGGGGACGGATCCTGACTGTTGCCTATGGTCCAAACAGCAGCTCAGAGTATCCAGCCTTTTTGGACTCCTTGGAGGGGGTGCTGGAAAACACTCCCCCTGGGGATTCCCTCGTTCTGCTGGGGGACTTCAACGCCCATGTTGGTAGCGAGAGTGAGACCTGGAGGGGTGTGATTGGGAGGAACGGCCCCCCCGATCTGAACCCAAGCAGTGTTCTGTTATTGGACTTCTGTGCTCGTCACGGATTGTCCATAACGAACACCATGTTCAAGCATAAGGGGGTCCATATGTGCACTTGACACCAGGACACCCTTGGCCGCAGTTCGATGATTGACTTTGTAGTCGTGTCGTTGGACTTGCGGCCGCATGTCTTGGACACTCGGGTGAAGAGAGGGGCGGAGCTGTCAACTGATCACCACCTGGTGGTGAGTTGGCTCCGATGGTGGGGGAGGATGCCGGGCAGACCTGGCAGACCCAAACGCATTGTGAGGGTCTGCTGGGAACGTTTGGCAGAGTCTCCTGTCAGAGAGAGTTTCAACTCCCACCTTTGGGAGAGCTTCGACCATGTACCGGGGGAGGCGGGGGACATTGAGTCCGAGTGGGCCATGTTCTGTGCCTCCATTGTTAATGCGGCTGACCTGAGCTGTGGCCGCAAGGTGGTCGGTGCCTGTCGGGGCGGCAATCCCCGAACCCGCTGGTGGACACCGGCGGTGAGGGATGCCGTCAAGCTGAAGAAGGAGTCCTATAGGGCCTTTTTGGCCTGTAGGACTCTGGAGGCAGCAGACAGGTACCGGCAGGCCAAGCGGAGCGCAGCGAGAGCTGTTGCTGAGGCAAAAACCCGGACATGGGAGGAGTTCGGTGAGGCCATGGAAAAAGACTTCCGGATGGCTTTGAAGAGATTCTGGACCACCATCCGGCGTCTCAGGAGGGGGAAGCAGTGCGCCGTAAACACTGTATACGGTGGGGACGGTGCGCTGCTGACCTCGACTCTGGACATTGTGGATCGGTGGAGGGAATACTTCGAAGACCTCCTCAATCCCACCGACACGCCTTCCGGTAAGGAAGCAGGGCCGGGGGACTCGAGTGTTGGCTCTCCTATCTCTGGGGTTGAGGTTGCCGAGGTGGTTAAAAAGCTCCTCGGTGGCAGGGCCCCGGGGGTGGATGAGATCCGCCCCGAGTTCCTCAAGGCCCTGGATGTTGTGGGGCTGTCATGGTTGACACGACTCTGCAGCATCGCGTGGACATCGGGGGCAGTGCCTCTGGATTGGCAGACTGGGGTGGTGGTCCCTCTTTTTAAGAAGGGGGACCGGAGGGTGTGTTCCAATTACAGGGGAATCACACTCCTCAGCCTCCCTGGTAAGGTCTATTCGGGGGTGCTGGAGAGGAGGGTCCGTCGGATAGTCGAACCTCGGATTCAGGAGGAGCAGTGTGGTTTTCGTCCAGGCCGTGGAACAGTGGACCAGCTCTACACCCTCTGCAGGATCGTTGAGGGTGCATGGGAGTTTGCCCAACCAGTCCACATGTGTTTTGTGGACTTGGAGAAGGCATTCGACCGTGTCCCTCTGGGAATCCTGTGGGGGGTTCTCCGGGAGGACGGGGTATCGGACCCCCTGATAAGGGCCGTCCGTTCCCTGTATGACCGGTGTCAGAGCTTGGCCCGCATTGCCGGCAATAAGTCGGACTTGTTTCCAGTGAGGGTTGGACTCCGCCAGGGCTGCCCTTTGTCACCGATCCTGTTCATAATCTTTATGGACAGGATTTCTAGGCGCAGCCAGGGTGTGGAGGGGGTCCGGTTTGGTGACCTCAGGATTGGGTCACTGCTTTTTGCGGATGATGTGGTCCTGTTGGCTTCATCAGACCGTGACCTCCAACTCTCGCTGGATCGGTTCGCAGCCGAGTGTGAAGCGGCCGGGATGAGAATCAACACCTCCAAGTCCGAGGCCATGGTCCTCAACCGGAAAAGGGTGGAGTGCACTCTTCGGGTCGGGGATGAGATTCTGCCTCAAGTGGAGGAGTTCAAGTACCTTGGGGTCTTGTTCATGAGTGAGGGAAGGATGGAGCGTGAGATCGACAGGCGGATCGGTGCGGCGTCTGCAGTAATGCGGACTCTGCACAGATCCGTTGTGGTGAAGAGAGAGCTGAGCCGAAAGGCAAAGCTCTGGATTTACTAGACGATCTTCGTTCCTACCCTCACCTCTGTTCATGAGCTTTGGGTAGTGACCGAAAGAACAAGATCGCGGGTACGAGCGGCCAAAATTAGCTTCCTCCGTAGGGTGGCTGGGCTCTCCCTTAGAGATAGGGTGAGAAGCTCAGTTATCCGGAGGGAGTTCGGAGTAGACCCGCTGCTCCTCCGCGTCGAGAGGAGCCAGATGAGGTGGCTCGGGCATCTAATCAGGATGCCTCCCGGACGCCTCCCTGGTGAGGTGTTCAGGGCCCATCCCACCGGTAGGAGACCCAGGACACGCTGGAGAGACTATGTCTCTCGGCTGGCCTGGGAACGCCTCGGGGTCCCCCGGGAAGAGCTGGATGAAGTGGCTGGGGAGAGGGAAGTCTGGGCTTCCTGCTTAGGCTGCTGCCCCCGCGACCCGACCCTGGATAAGCGGAAGAAGATGGATGGATGGATGGATAATTTGTGATCTCCAATCATTGCTTGTATCAGGATACCCTTACATTCCCTTTCCATGTCCTTTCATTCTGCCTCATATTTACTATCACACCAGAGGATTACGGTTTTTAATTGGGCAGAATGGTAATAATCCCAAAGATTAGGGAGAGACATACCACCTTTTCCTTACAGATGGTTAACGTACTGTATCTAATCCTTGGTTTCTTTACCTTCCAAATAAAATGTGAAATTTGCTTGTCCCATTCATGGAATTGGTTGATTGGAATTTTTTCCCCACTTTAGTTTTTATTGATTTTTCACATTTTGTATGTGCATCCACCGACACACGTACACACCACATCAGACAATACAGAAACCAGACAAAGCCACACTAGAAAACAAAAAAACAAAATAAAGTCCTGTTGGTTCGTTAATCTCTCAGCTTCGTCCTCTGTATCGAATGTTCTTTCAATAGTCTTTGTCGCTGTTCAAGGTCCTGAAAATACTAATTATTGTTTGTATCACACCATTCACTTCCATGGAGGGATCTATCTTGATTTCTTTCCTGTAATAATCTCTTAGTTGTAAGTACCTCTAGAATTCGTGTTCACCCAGATCATATTTGTCTCTCATGTTCTGAAAACTCTCCAGATCCTCGTCTTTCTCTAGAGTGCACCGTACTTCCCTTAATTTCCCACCGTGTGAATCCCTTGTCATACCTGGCAGGTTTGAAATGACTGTCAGACGCAACCCATTTATTTTTAATTTTATTGTATGTTTCTTTATCTCCAATCACATTCTGAATTGGGCCTGGTTTACACCAGCAGAGTAAATATCTCAGGTGGGCTGCAAAGTAGTATTCCTTCAGTCTTGGTAGACCCATCCCCCCTCTGTCCTTTGGTAGCTGGAGAGTTTCAAACCTAATTCTAGGTTTTTTACCTGCCCAAATAAACCTTGATATTGTTCTGTTCCAGGTCTCAAACTGGGTTTGAGGGACCCCTACTGGTAGAGAATGAAATAAATAGAGGAGCCTAGGAAGCACATTAATTTTGATTATTTCAATTCTCGAGTTAAAATCTAGCGGCAGAGTGGCCCATCTTCCAATGTCTTTTTGTATCTCTTGGTTTATTTTGTCATAGTTTTCTTTATATAGTTTAGATAGTCCTTTAGTGATGGAGACCCTCAGATATTTTATGTTAGCTTCCTATTAAGATGATATGAATCCTGGATCTCTTTTGATGGAGTGTAGTTAAGTGGTAGTATCTGTGTTTTTGAAATATTTATTTTATATCCTGAGAGGTGCCTGTACGTTTCTGAAAGTTTCATCAGTTCAGGGAGTGATTTGTTCGGTTGTTCTAAGAAGGCTTTGACGTCATCTGCAAAAAGTCCTATTTTATGTTCTGCTCCGTTCTCCATTACTCCGTCTAGTTCTACATGCTTGCACCAATGGTTCTACGAAAAGAGCAAACAAAATGGGTGATAGGCAACAACCCTGTCTAGTAGACCTCTGCAAGTTCATTTTATCAGTCAGACTTCCATTTATTTTAATTTTCTTTATGCATTGTACTGATTTATTGTTAAATCTCCGCGTCGATGCTTACTAATATAAAGCTTTGTTTTTTCTGTTGTGCTTCATCTACGATTACCGTCTGCTTATAAATCCTGTTTGATCTTCCTCGATAATTTCTGTTATGAAAGTATTCAATCATTTTGGAATAATTGTTGTGTATATTTTTTATCCACGTTTAGCAATGAGATTGGTCTGTAATTCCCACAGTGCTATTTGTCTCTTCCTTGTTTGTGGATGATTGTAATAATCGCTAAATTAGACTAGACTAAAAATAAATATTCCCAACTAACACAATCAAAAGCTTTTTCAGCATCTGGACTTGCTAACACAACACTTGTTTTTGTATTTTTAATGTTCTGTATTATATGAAGAGAGCACCTAATATTGTCCTGTGTTTGCCTTCCCTGGACAAGTCTGGTCTCCTGGACACGATGATTCTGAGAGTTTTTATACAGTCAATCATTTGCATGCTGTTTTACATTCAGTTTATTATTCTGTACATCATCTGTAGGATTCTGGTATTTATATAATTAAAACACATTGTGTTATCAACCTTTTTATGTTTCCAGTCTGTCAGGATGTCTGATCACAGAGGAAGGCTGTGCTTCTCTGGCCTCAGCTCTGCGTGCCAACCCCTCCCATCTGAGAGAGCTGGACCTGAGCTACAATCATCCAGGAGACTCAGGAGAGAAGTTACTGTCTGCTGGACTGGAGGATCCACACTGGAGACTGGACACTCTCTGGTAGGTGTAGAAAACTTTAAAATATAGATAAATGTACAATAATGAAAGGAAGTGTGTTTTCTTTAAACGAGAGACTAAAGACTACATTTACCATGATCCTTTGTTTTCTTGTGGGTTTCTGTCCTGTTTGTTGGGTATGTTCAGTATGTTATGAGTGATGTAATCTAAACCAATCAGAGATCACTTTGGGGGAGGCAGAGTGTAGCCACATGTGTGTGAGGAGAGCTGTGTGTGGGTGTGAAGTAGAAAACTAAGGGTGAGGCTGAACAGTGTTTTTTGTTTAGGAAGCTTCCTAACTGAGTGAAATGATCCAGAAGTATCTAAATGGCATCTATGACAAGAGCTGGTTGAATTCTCTAAATGCTAAGGAACAATGATTCAGTGCTTCCTTTCTAACCTCCTTTAGCACAGAGTACACCTGACCATCCTTTATGAAAGGAGAGGAGATAATACTGTCCCACAATTCCTTGTGGCAGCAATATTTAACACGACCAAGTGACGCAGCATTCACAAACTCAAACCATTAAACCCACATTAAATGTCCACAGTGCTCTCTGTGTGTCCTCTGTCCAAAGCTGTGTTCAACATGTTTAATAACTGGATTAACTAATATTAGGGGAGGGGAAATATATCCATTATACGATGTATCGCGATGCAGACGTAGTCGACTCTGCATCAATTCACAAAAGTCAAGAATCAATTATTTAAACGTTAGTTAATAACTTTATGTTGACGGTATGGACAGACAGGTCTCAGGTACGGACTAGGGCTGCAGCTATCCATTATCTTTGTAATCGATTATTCTATCAATTATTTCATCGATTAATCGAGAAATCTAATAAATGATTTTGCCTCATTAAATAGCAAAAGTAAAAAAAAATGAGAAAAAGGCCGCCGTACATTTTAACCCTGTAAGACCCAGATATAGAAAAATGAGGAAAACATTTTTTGACCCCTCAGATATTGTTTTAGGAGGCATCTGATGTAGAAATGAAAGAGTTTTCAAATTTTTTACGTTTTAGGAAGTTTTTAGGGAAATGTTGGGAGCAGGATTTCTGTATTTATCACTTTGTCTGAACAGATATACAGAACATTGAAGCATTCATTTGCAGGGTTGATTGCTTACTTAGCCCCATAACAGTATATATCATCAGTAATAATCACACATCAATCATAATTTTATTAATAAACAGTTATTGATAAAAAATACTTGAAGAAATTGTATTTACAAAACTTTTTCTTGTTGCCACTTCTTAGCCATGTTCACTTTGAATGTGGTTTGAATGAAGGTTGTCTCAGTCCCAGTCTATGTTGACTAGCAGTGATAGTATTCTGCTCTCTACTTATCATACTAAAAGGAACACATGCATCCCCCCAGAGCACTTACAGGTTCACATTCAGGACCATTGGCAAGGTGCTACTTGAGCAAACCCTCAGAAAAAGAGCTCAGGATCATTTAGAAGTTAAAAAATTGAAAATCACATTTAAAACTTGAATCATGAATCATCTAACACTTTAAATTTCTACTATAATTTGTTTCAATTAGTGAACGTGTGAGAAGTGCAGTGTCCTTATGTAATGTGTAAGGAGCACAGGCTAGTTTGACTACCACAACATAGACATAACAAGCTCTAATATTATGTGGAATAAAATACCAGATGGAGTTTGGTGCTTAATCCACTTTATTTTGAAAGTATTGTTTAAGTCAATAAAATGTAATAATTCAAATCCTTCTTTTTTAGGTGATGGTGTCATCTCTTTAAAAATAGAAATATCTTGTATGTTGCTGTTCAAAACCTGAAATGATATTAACTCTTCAACTCTCAAGCTAATTATTCCTTGTTTCATCGTTGTTGACATTTCTTCCTTATCGATACATTCAAGTAAAACTCAGTTAAACCATCAATCTCAGGTATGAACACACAGGTGGACACTCTCAGGTCACATTTAAGGGTTCATTTTTTTCCAACTATCTTTTTATTGAGAACAAGGTACAAAGAGACAGTAATATAAAAAGACAATATTTTTTTGATTTGACACATATACAAACACCCCCCACCCCCTAACCACCCACCTAACCCATCCTCCCCAACCCATCCATTTTACAACATGTATGAAGAAATTAACAAAGAGAAAAACAGAAAAACAAAAAACAAAAAAAATGGAAGTAGGTAGTTTAACAGTCAAGTATGAGAATATTGTTCCGTATCGCTGTGCAACTAGCAACTTCATGCACCACCCTTCAGGATGTAGTACCAGTGGATTCAGGAGTTATCAGGGAGGGTTTTAAGTTTGTTTATGAAAGCCATTACTGGGTTCCAGGTGGAGTAAAAGAGGTTTAGACCCTCTAAGTGTGTATTTGATCTTTTCAAGACTTAAGTGGAGCATAAGGTCACTCATCCATAAGGAGGTGCTGGGTGGTTTGGGGGATTTCCAGTGCAACAGAATCCTTCGGCGGGCAAGTAAAGTAGCAAATGCTATAATGTCCTTATGCTTATTGATGTGTTGGTCAGCTGGAACTATACCGAAGATGGCAGAATAGGTGCTATGTTGCACATTTAATGATAGTGCTTGTGAACGAATTCTGAAGACTGCTGACCAGTAATCCGAGAGGGAAGAACATGACCAGAACATGTATGTTAACGTTGCAGAGGCAACCTGACATCCGCCTCGGGGTAAATTCGGGCCAACCTAGACTTTAAACTGGATTACACCAGGCCTAGCACATGAAGTAGTTGCATTAAATCTCTTCAGAGTTTCAGTCCAGGAATCCTCTGTCACATTTTAAACATATTTATATTTGACATAATGTGTCATCATTTCCATGTGAGCGTCTGGTTTGATATGAGTTTACTTAGTTTATTGAGTTACAACATATCAATTATTCCTGAAACATTTAACCTAATAAAACAAATCACTATTTAAAAACACTCTGGTCATATTCAGAGTTATTAAATAATTAATTCACAATCAGAATATCAATAAATAACCTTCAGATACAAATAATGAATAAATAACATTCTGCCAGTAGTAATGTTTCATATGTTTCTGAGCAGCACACAGTAGATACACAGCAGGAGTGTTTGTTAAATAGATATAATATAATATATTATAATATAATATAATATAATATAAACGTTCATGATCTCCTGATGTCCCTGAACTCATCAGAGTCCATCTGTTATTTTATTATTGATGTATTTACTGTTTATTATAAAGAAGTTCACTTGTATCATGAACTTTATTTAGAACTTTCTAACTTGTGGTTGTTTCTTCTTATTGTGTCTTTCAACTATTATTATTATTATATATTCAAACCAAATGAATGAACACATGGAATAATTACAGTCAAATGTTTTGCTGTCTTATAGCTGCATTTATTCTCTGATCACTTCAAAAATGCTCCTTTTGTCTCCTTTTGATATTGAAGTGATGACTGGCTCTATCCTCAGGACAACATGCAGAGATCAATATTTAATCTAGTGATTTATCATGTGGGAGGACATATTTGTTCATCACATCTTCTTCTTCAGGTCTTTTCCTCTCAGACTTCAGTGAAAGAATCCAGCAGACAGTTGAGACAGATGAGTTTCAGCCTGTTTCTGTGTCACTCTGACAAACTGAGGAACACTGCTTCATGTTGAACAGCAGTTAGGACTCATGTTGGATAGAAAATCATTCTGACTGTGTTTCTTCCTCCAGGGTGGACCATGGTGGAGAGCACAGGTTAAAACCTGGTCTGAAGAAGTGTAAGTGTGGATTGAATTTGATTCATGACAACTAAACAGCACACAGTCAGTTTCTCTTTAAATACAAAGTTGGTCTTTGTGGTATTTATTCATTAAAACATTACTGACAAAATGTGTCATCATGAAACTTTATAGAAATGAACAACAGATCAGAAGTTAAACAGAGAATAAATCCATCAGGTGTGTCAGATGATAAACTGCTGCTGTGTTGTTTCTTCTTCTCTTCATCAGATTTCTGTGAACTCACACTGGACACAAACACAGTGAACTATTACCTCAAACTGTCTGATAACAACAGGAAGGTGACATCTGTGGAGGAGGAGCAGTCATATCCTGATCATCCAGACAGATTTGACCACTGGGCTCAGCTGCTGTGTAATAATGGTCTGACTGGTCGCTGTTACTGGGAGGTTGAGTGGAGAGGAAGAGTTCTTATATCAGTGAGTTACAGAAGAGTCGGCAGGAAAGGAAAGAGTAGAGACTGTGAGTTTGGATTTAACGATCAGTCCTGGAGTCTGTACTGCTCATATGATGGTCATTACCATGTCTGTCACAATAAGACAGAAACATCCATCCCCTCCTCCTCCTCCTCCTCCTCCTCCTCCTCCTCTGTCTCCAACAGAGTAGCAGTGTATGTGGACTGTCCTGCTGGCACTCTGTCCTTCTACAGAGTCTCTTCTGACATACTGATCCACCTCCACACCTTCTACACTACATTCACTGAACCTCTGTATGCTGGGTTTGGGTTTGGGTCTCCTGGTTCCTCAGTGTTTCTGTGTCCTCTGTCTGAGTGAGAGTCTCTTCCTGTGTGTGAAGATGTAAATAAATAACTTTGAGAAGTTTGAGTAACATTATTTTCATTGCTGGTTAAAATTCAAGCAGAAGTAAACACAACGAGTTTCTGTAACATTGATCTGATTATTAAAATAAAAAGCAGTTTGAACTTGAAGCTTTTGGTTTTCTGTTTGTTTTTGACACCAGCAGGACTCCGTACATCTCAGCTCTCTGTTTTTACTTTATTGAACAACAGCAGAATATACAAACATACAGGTAAACATTAATATCAGTTAAATATGTAATAATATGAGGAAATGAACAACATGAGAGCAAATATTAAAGTAATTACATTAAAATAAATAGATGAATAAAATAAATAATCAGCATTCAGATATATTTAGTCAGTATAGCCGATAATATATTTATTCTTTTTTTATTATCAACTTGAGAGTTCAGTTTAGGATTAAAGAGACTTTTGTTTGTGAATAAACAACTTTTATTCCTCTGGGTTACCATGGTTACCATGGTTACCATGGTAGCAAACGATGGCGATACTGGTTGAGACCAGATCAGTCCAAACAGTTTTAGATATTTAAAACAATCAGTGAGAAATAGTTTGTGTATGTTTTATGTTAGATTTTAAAGTGAACTTATTATTATTTATTAAAGGTTTAATGATCAGGGATAATGCACATGAATAAAACATTTGAACACATGTAAACATGAATTAGCCAAAAGGCTATTTTACATCTGCTGTCCCTGGACTGATGTTAAGTATTCAGCCTCAAAGAATATAAAAAGATTTAGTTTGAAGCATAAAAGTTATACATTAAAAAATAAGAAGACTAAATCTGAATAAAGATGAAAAAGCAGAAAACAAACATCCACACACACACACACACACACACACACATACACACACACACACAAGCTAACACACAAGCTAACAGCAGACAGAAGCAAGAACAACATGAAGCAGATTAGCAATAAGAAGCTAGCAGGACAAAGACAATAAACACTTTATAAAAAGCCACAAAGCAACAATAAGGCTTCTGTGGCTTCAAATTAAAATCATCTGTGAGCTGTAGAAAAACTTGTGTTTTATTCTTTCTTTGAAAAGTTTGTGTAATATTCTTCTTGTTAAACTTTTGATCTGTTAGTTCAGGTCCATCTAACATCAGTGAAGGCTGATTCTTCTTTTCATCTTTACTTCTGTGACTTTTCACAAGTTGAATGAATTCATGGTTACAGCAGAAGTGAAAGAGTTCATATTACTGAATCATCACTCACATTATGAAACTATAAGAGACACAATAAACATCATCCATGACGTCATGTTTACTATTTAAAGTGTGGGTGGGCGCCGGGTTTCTCTTCCTGTGTGTGAGCAGGTGAGACACACCTGATGGTTTGATGAGAGACTCACATGGGCGGTGCATATTCAAAATGTGGTGAATAAATGTATAAAAGTCTTAAATGTGATGAGGTGTTTGGTGGGGTATGACTGGGGGGCAGACAGGAGTGCGATAAAAGCCATATATTGTGGGTTGATTAGGTCTATTTTAGATTATGGGGCAGGCACATCCCTGAGAAAGCTAGACATTATTCAATATCAGGCATTGAGGCTATGTACAGGGGCTTTTAAAACAACTCCAACAGCAGTTTTACAGGTGGAAATGGGGGAAATGCCATTAGATATGAGGAGGTTGCAATTATTGCTGGTGTATTGGGTTAATTTGCAGGGTCATGTGACAGACCATCCAACAAAATGCACTTTAGAACTGTGTTGGGAAAAGGGAAAAAGGGACAGTAAAAGTTTTGGTTGGACAACACAGGAAACAGAAGAGATTGAAATAGCCCATTTAGATGTAAGTCAGACAGTAGATTTTAGACTACTAATGCAGAAGATATGTATGAAGATGAAAGGCAGAGGTGGATTAGAAAACTTACAAAAAATAAGATACAGTATGATCTCAGAACAATGTTACAGGAACACGCTGGGAGTAGGTGTTGGAAATTAATGTTAGAGTTTATTAGAGTGAGTGGTTTAATGGGGAGGATATAAGTTCTTTGTTTGTTTGTTTGTTTGTTTGTTTAATGTATGATTTATTTATTCATTTATTTATTTTTATTTTTATTGTAGTATTTATTTAGTTATTTTGTGAGGGTGTTATGGCCATTTTGATCCACATTCCATACCAGTAGGTGGCGGTAATGCACCAATTCGTTGTTTGCCAACCGCCATTAAGCAGCAGAAGAAGAAGAAGCAGCGACACACCTGAGCAGCAGCAGACAGCAACAGACGCTTTCATCACTTTGTCTTTTAAACTTTACTTCATATTTTACATTAAAGTGATCCGCGCGGAGCGGCAGCGTGAGACCGGAAACCGGAGCTACATCCGAGAGTCCGTGCACGCGCAGCAGCTGACGGCAGGTAAGTCAGAGTTTCAGTTACCATGGTGACTGACTCAGAGTTTCAGTTACCTCTCTTTCCTCATCTCAGGGTTAAGAGCTGATAAAAGTCCTCACATTGTGTACTTTAGGAGAAGTTGTGATAATGTTTTAAAAAGACGAGTGAAGCAGTTATTAGATGTTTGGACTGAGCGCATCACTTCCTGCTGTGCTTTGTGTCGGCCAGCAGGTGTCAGTAGTGGAGCAGCTGAAGTCTGGAGAGGTGAACTCCATCTCAACACGACGGCTTTAAAAACCTTCATCCAAAACTCGTCCAAACCTCAGACTGACTGATCAGAGACTCACATGTGATCAAACTGCTGCTGCTTCAAAAGTCGCCCCCTGCATGGAGAGTAGACGCTTTTACCATCTGGGAGGCGCTTCAGTACTCCCACAGCTTTTAAACAGCGCTACAAAAATTCCTTTATCCCTCTTTCCATCCAAGCACTGAACGCACTTTACAGAGGGAGATAGTCCTCGTCCATCCTAGTCCCCCCCTCCCTGGCTTGGACCTATTTATTTATTCATATTTATTAGTTTTTTCTTTTCTAAATTCATGTTTTTAATTCCAATCAATGAATGTAGTTGTTGTGTTTTAATGTGTTGTGTGATCTGTGTTGTCTTTTCTGTATTCCTGCTGCAAACTAAGTGGACAAAGAATCAAATGAATCTGAATCTGAATCTTCATCACATCTGAGCTCAGCTGCTCTGACCTGTAGATGATCACATGGTTCGTTACCACCATCTAGTGGACAGATAGCACAACTACATGTGATGTGTGATTTCTGACATGAACTTTATATATTTAATAACTTTATATATTTAATATAATAACTTTATATATTTAATAACTTTATATATATATAATATAATAACTTTATATATTTAATAACTTTATATATTTAATACAATAACTTTATAAGGAAGGAAGGAAGGAAAGGAGGGAGTGTGGGAAGGAAGGAGAGAAGGAGGGAGTGAAGGGAGGTGGGAGGGAGGAAGGAAGGAAGGAAGGGAGAAACTAGTCTCATGCATTGCTCAGACACAAACAGTCTTCAAAGGTTCTGTGGAAGGTAGGAGGGAGGGAGGAAGGAAGGAAGGAAGGAAGGAGGGTGGAGGAAGGAAGGGAGAAAGAAGGAAGGAAAGGAGGGAACGAAGGAAGGAAGGAAGGAGGGAGGGTGGTAGGGAAGGAAGGAAGGCAGAAAAAAGGAGGGAAGGAAGGAGGGAGGGTGGGAGGGAAGGAAGGAAGGTAGGTGGGAGTGAAGGAAGGAAGGAAGGAAGGGAGAAAGAAGGAAGGAAAGGAAGGAAGGAAGGAAGGAGTGAAGGAAGGAGCTTCTTCTATGAACTCTGACCTTTAGAGGAGGAAATGCTCTCATATGGGGGGGTTAGGGAGGGAGGATGGAAGGAAGGTAGGAACATGGTGAGGAAGGATTACACAGAGGAAACGCTCTCATATGTTGTTTTTATTTCACTCTCTTCTTCACAGCACCACGGGCGAGGGTGGGGGGGGGGGTTAGGGAGGAAGGAAGGAAGGAAGGAAGGAAGGGAGGGAGAAAGAAGGAAGGAAGGAAAGGAGGGAAAGAAGGAAGGAAGGAAGGAGGGAGGGTGGTAGGGAAGGAAGGAAGGGAGAAAAAAGGAGGGAAGGAAGGAAGGAGGGAGGGAAGGAAGGAAGGAAGGAAGGAGGGTGGGAGGGAAGGAAGGAAGGTAGGAGGGAGAGAGGAGGAAGGAAGGAAGGAGGGAGGGTGGGAGGGAAGGAAGGAAGGTAGGAGCGAGAGAGGAGGAAAGAAGGAAGGAGGGAGTGTGGGAAGGAAGGAAGGAGAGAAGGAGGGAGTGAAGGAAGGAAGGAATGAGGGTGGAGGAAGGAAGGAAGGAAGGAGGGATGAGGAAGGAAGGGAAGGAAGGAAGGAAAGGAAGGAGGGAAGGAAGGAAGGAAGGAAGGAAGGAAGGAAGGAGCTTGCACACAGAGAGCAAACTTTGTGATCCAGCTGATAAAGATTTGTAACGTAAGCAACAGTTTCATCATGTTTGTGTCAGCAGCTGTTAAAATGATCTGATAACAGTACAGATGGAAGTTATACTGATGACTTATGTTCATTTCTTAACTGTATTCTTAAAAAGTCTCCAATCATCTGAATTTTATGCTTTAAAATGCTTGAAACACGATTTTTCGACAAATTGATTCAATTATAAAGAAAACGTTACTATAAAGTACTATAAAGTTATTTTAAGTTCAATTTCTCTTTTAAATTTATGACGCAGGTACAAAACACAGCAAATAATTCTCTCATCAGAAGTGACAGTTAGGAAGAGGAAGTGAACAAGAAGACATGACTCCATATGTGGTGGTGAAACGTGTCTGCAGACAGTGATACGTGACTTTACATCAATGTGTACGTGACAGGCTGAACTCTTGTGGTAGCTGCTGTTTGTGGAGACTGAAAGTATGAAATGTTTGTGTGAGCTGTTTCCAGACTGCAGGACAGAAAAGAGTCTTAACTGGCTCCAGCAGTCTGCAACCTGCTTCCATTTTAAGCTTTGTAATGTTTTTATGAATATAATTTAAATATGAAATCTCCATTGTTTGATAATGACTTCCTGTCCTGATCCACAGTTCTGTTCTCAGCAGTGTAACTCATCTAGACTAGAGCAGCAGGCTGTTTGTGACTTCATCAGCAGGTCAGGTGGTTCAGAGATGCTCAGAGTTGATCAGTGTACAGCCAGCCAGTGTGTCTCAGTTCAGGAGTCACAGCCTCCAAAAACTGTGAGGTGTTCATGTTTTTTTGTCCCTTTGTCCTCCAGCTGCTGATCAACACTCTGTTAAACACATGATAGAAATAACAGGCTGACTCTGATAGTAAATACATCATCCTTCATTATTTAGAGTAAAATAAGTCTGCATTCAAAATAAAATAAAGTGGATGGATCATATTGGGCTCTTAGATGGTTCCTGTTTTCTGAGCCAAACTGTTTGTGCACTCTTGACCTTATGTATGTTTTATAGGCTGTAAGCACATTGTTCTGGTTTAAGTCAGATGTCTCACTAAGTTCAGAATAAACATGATGAGTTTAATAAGTGGTTGTTAGAAGGAGGAACTGAATGTGAGAACAGAAAGCTGAACAGAGACACATGACTCTGTATGTGGAGGTGAAACGTGTCTGCAGACAGTGATACATGACTTTACATCAATGTGTATGTGACAGGTTAAACTCTTGTGGTAGCTGCTGTTTGTGGAGACTGAAAGTATGAAATGTTTGTGTGAGCTGTTTCCAGACTGCAGAACAGAAAAGAGTCTTAACTGGCTCCAAAGGGACCAAAGGAGGTCCAGGTTGTTGGTGCTTTGGTCTGTGGCTTTAAAGATTCCCTCCAGATCAGATTTAAGAGGTATGTAAAATACTTAGAATAAGAATTTTGTGTCTGATGTGATTTTTATACAAAACAAAGTTAAATCATCTTATTGAAATCATTAAAATAACATCTAGTCATTCTCCATCAGTAAAAACTCTAAAATCTATCAATATGTACATTTCTCCATTTCATTAGTTTAACAGCTGGACTCAGTGAAGTAGGAGATGAGACAAACAGATAACATCACTTTTATAAAGTTATTTTAACTTCAGTTTCTCTTTTAAATGTGTTTTTGAAATATTTGTATGACGCAGAAACAAAAGTAGAAAACCTGATAAACTTGTCATCATCCAGCTGAGCATATTTCTTCAGACTATATCAATGATCATTTATTATACTAACATTGTAATGTCTGAGCTGTGCATTAAAATGCTCCTTGATGTGAGATAATGTGTTCATGCTTCTGGCATCAAATTCTCCAAGGACTTTTTTTTAAATATGTTGTTGTTGTTATTATTATTATCTATAATACAGCATGTAGATAAAATGTCCCCATTGAAACCCATTATTACTTCATTTTTGACCCTCCAGCCAAGAAATGAGTCTCTCATACATTCCTGTGTTCTGGTCATTTTAGAGACAGATATCATGATTTAACTGTAATCTACAGTGCTGTGTTCCTCAGTCCTGCTCGTCCTATTTCATGAAGCACAGGATCTGAGAGGAAGTTGTTTTTCAATGTGACACTGCACAAAAAATAATGATAAATTATAATAAATAATAATTATACACATCACATTGTGATGTGTTTTAAGGATGTTTCATTTATATATAAATTGTTTGTCCTTGTTCAAATTTTGTATGTTAATCCTATATATATATCTGTGTAGCTGTTGCATGCAGTACACTGTGGTTGCCCAACGAGAGAAGACAGTGATGAGTAAAGGAGGCAGTGATGAGTAAAGGAGACAGTGATGAGTAAAGGAGGCAGTGATGAGTAAAGGAGGCAGTGATGAGTAAAGGAGGCAGTGATGAGTAAAGGAGGCAGTGAGGGGCTTTCTCAGCAGTGACAGTGAAATGTTTCTGAAAGCTAACTGATGATGGTCCGACTGGGTTTTCACCCTCGTGTGCAATGGTTGGTTAATTGTGGGTATGAAGACCCACAGAGGAGGAATTATATGATGTTGTAAAAGGTTCATTCTGGTAAAAAGTTAAGGAACAGAGAGTATGTGCAGTAATACACCTAAGAACAGGACATCACATGGGCGTAGCGTGGGAGTGCAGGACATGGAGGACAGGTTTGGGAGCGTATGCTAGGTGTGTGGGCTAAAAGCCAAATCAATACACAGTCACAGGTGCAGACGAACTGTGGATCACAGTGCCCTAGTTAATCCAGCCAGGTCAGTTAACCCCAAACCTCACATCAGCAATTTAAACTTTGGGTTATTTAACATCCGTTCGCTGACTAACAAGGGACCTCTGCTATACGATCTCCTGAATGATCGTAAGTTTGATTTCTTTTGTTTGACCGAGACATGGCAGCAGCCTAATGACTTCTCACACCTTAATCAAACTGTTCCTCCTGGGTTTGTCTACACATCACAACCCCGTTTCTCTGGTAGAGGGGGTGGCCTGGCAATACTCTACAGTGAAAAGTGGAAAGTGTCCTCTATTACCGTACCTGTGTACCCTTCATTTGAGTCCATTGCTCTCCAAATCAAGGGCCCTACTCCTACCATCCTCGCCACTATTTATCGTCCACCCAAGCCGAACAAGCCTTCCTGCAGGAATTCTCTGCCTTCTTAACAACCTTATGTTCTGTGTCCCCAAATCTACAATTGCTGGGTGATTTTAATATTCACTTGGATAGCATCAACAATGCTTTTACAAGGGACTTTACTTCATGCCTTGACAGCTTTGAACTAGCTGGCAGCTCATTTGTTCACCTCATCATGTTAGAATCATGTTTGAGTATCAGGTTACTTGTTCCATGGAAACATCATCATATTCTCCACATAGATAATAATCAGAACCAGGATATGGATGATATGTGTCCTCAACTCCATAAAAGAGCCTGATGATAAACAAACATCTACATCCTGAAATTAAAGGGAAATAATGTATTTACTGAGCCAATCAAATCAAAGCATTTTGATGATGTCAGCATTTGAGATTCTGCAAAAATGTTTGTATCATAGTTTTATAAAAAGTTTCAGCCTTATTTTAATAACATAGTGTGAAGTGTTGATGTGAAAACTGTGAAAGACATTTGTTCAGTGTGTGTTCAGTTCTTTGGGGTTCTGTTTCCATCAGACAGACAACAGTGACATTAGTTTGTGGACAGATGAACATGAGTTTCCAGTGAAATCGGTCAGATTGGTTCATGTCCTCACAGAGAGTCTTGACAGGTTCCTCCTCTGTGTTTGGAGCTGAACTCTGCTGCAAGCTTCACTGCTTTAATATCATCTTGATGCTTTTGGACTTTGACTGTGAAGTTATGAGAGTGTGACCGCGTCCTCAGATTGATGATGAAGGACTGATGAAGGAGAATCAGCTGCAGCTTCTCTCTGTGTTTCCTCTACAGGTGAAGGTAGAACCACTCTGTGACCACATGTGGATCTGAATTCACCTGGTGAGTATTTTCTTCTTTCTGACACACAGCTGGATGAAAATAGATGCATGTCATCAGTTTTTAAACACAAGTGAACTATAACTTGCTGCATATGAGCTCTGTAGTGGACAAAAACACAACTGTATGAAAAGGAATCTAGTTAATGCAGTTTCTTCAACATGTATCCACAGTGGAAATCTTACAGTAATGACTGTGGTGCCATCTGGTGGTAGAATAAAGAATGACAGTGTGATAGACAGCAGTGTGTGTGTGATGTGCAGCTGGTTGTAATGAATGAGCATGTTGTTGTGTTTGTGTGAAGGTGTTTCTCTGCTATGGATCAGAGTGAGGACAGAGAGGAGGGAGTCCCTCCCTCTAAAAGCTCTCTGTGTGGGGAACATGACAGCCAGACCAAAGCTCAGAGGTGAGATGAGGATCTCTAACTGTCCATCACTGTTCTCCACTCACATCACTCCACCATCATTATTCACACTCAAAGCTCTGTGTGTGTTGTGTTGAAGGACAGAGAAGCAGCACAGACCAGACTCTGATGAACTCAGCCAGGTGTCTGTCAAGAATCTGCAGTTGATGTTTGAACCTAAGAAGTTCAGTGATGAACATAATTCTGCTGATCAGAGGTAAGAATGTAAAATCTTTGTTTCTGTTAGTTTCCATCACACCTCAGAAAATGTTGAAGTCTTTGTCATGAAGTCATGAACCACTTCTCATTCTTTCTCTGTAGTGTTAAAAACATGAAATACAGCACCACATCATCAGATCTCAGGATGTTTTAAGGTTGATATGATCGTTCTGACTGATTGTCTGACTGCAGGTTTCTTCTTACTGATGTCACTGTGGTCCCACATTTCAGAGTTAATTTAATGAGCCCAGTGTTGTGCTCTCTAAGCTAGTTAGCCAAGCTAACAATGTCAGTTAGTTGTAGCTGTGTGGATCAGTTTCTTACTGCAGGTTTATTTAGAAACACCTGATGTGTCGTAGCTGTCGTCCAACAAAACACACAATCTTCAGGATCAACACTGTAGTTACACTTGTTTTATCTCTTCTCTGTTTCCATCAGGATCCATCAGCAGAGACCAGATTCTCCTGAACCCAGCTGTGTGTCCATTAAGAGTGACTGGTCTAATGATCGAACTGTTAAATTCAAACATGGACATCAGTCAGCTGATCAGAGGTCAGACTGTAAAATGTTTGTCTGTTATTATCCAACTCTCATAAGAAGAAGTGTCATGACATGCGTGTGTGTATTGATTCATAATGTGGTTAACGAGTGGTTTAGAAGAACGGTTCCCAGACTGACTTCTGGGGGCCACCAGGGGTCTTTGAGAGGACTGCACAGGGTTCCCAGCAAAAAGAGATTCATTTAACTTTTATAACTCTAGCTTTCAGTGAATGGGTCTTCTTTGAGGAGATTCTTTCAGGCAAATTCCTCTCAAACACATGTCTGTGGTCTGTTGTGAATCTATTCTAGAGTCCTTGACATGAAAATGTTTGATTCTGCCTGTTTCTCAAAATCACAACAGTGCTGGATAGGGATGCTCGATATTGACTTTTCTGCCGATATCCGATATTCCGATATTCCCCAACTCTCGGGAGCAGGGCCTTCATTGTGGTAGCTCCTACACTGTGGAACTCTCTCCCTCCTAACATTCACCTAGCACCAACTCTGGACAATTTTAAATCATTGTTGAAAAGGCTAAATGTGTGTTTTTGTCTGTGTTTCTTGTTATTGTGAAGCGACCTTGGGTTTCATGAAAGGCGCTTGTTACGACCCCGATTGTGTCTAGGGGTAGGGACGTAACAAATAAAACAACACAACAAAAATATGTACTCAAACACAAGGGATCCAAAACAAAAACTCAATTTATTAACAAGCAAACTAAAGACGAGCTTCCAAAAAACAAGGGAAACCGATCGATGAGTGGCAGACAAACCACACCGCTGGTCAGGAACACCAGGAACACCGGGAACTAGCACACAGCTCAGTTCAGCACACAGCTCAGTTCAGCACACAGCCAGAAGTCAACTGCCAGGGACTGGCATCAGCTCCACAGGGTTCTTAAGGTGTTAGCCTGATGAGCCACAGCTGATGCCAATCACCAATCAGTGGGGAGAAAAGGGGGCGGTACCTGCAGAAAAGGATAAGGAAGCAAGAAACCACAGAAACCACACGGCACGTAACACCCCCACCCATAAAAATCAACCCCACCTCCCATAAAGCAACATCCCACAGGATGCCCTAGCAAAACAACAAACTTGCACGTCTATACCACCACCCACTCTCATCCACGGGACAGCATGTCGGCCACCAGATTCTCAGCCCCCCTCTTATGCCTGATCAAAATGTTGTAACGCTGGGCCAGGAGTGCCCAGCGCATCAACCGCTGGTTGCTGTTGTACATCTGTGCAAGGAAGACAAGTGGGTTATGATCAGTGAAGACAGTTACGGGCATAGAGGTTGAGCCTACATAAACTTCAAAATGCTGTAGGGCAAGTAGCATGGCCAGTGTTTCCTTCTCGATAGTGGAGTAGTTTAACTGGTGTTTTTTAAACTTCACAGAGAAGTAGCACACTGGGTGACACAACGTATCAGCGCCATCCTGGAGCAGCACTGCCCCAGCTCCAAGGGCACTAGCATCCACCTCCAGTTTAAAAGGCTTTGAGAAATTGGGAGCAGCCAGAACTGGAGCGCTGCAGAGCAGAGACTTGGCAGCAGCAAAAGCATGCTCACAATCCTCATTCCAAGTAAAAGGAACAACAGGACTACACAGCTTAGTCAGGGGCGCCACCACTACAGAGAAGTTCCTACAGAAACACCGATAGTAGCCTGCCATTCCCAAGAAACGTCTGAGCTCACGTCTAGTGGTGGGAGTGGGGAGAGTCAACACCGCCTCCACCTTAGCAGTGACAGGGCGGACCTGCCCAAGGCCAACCTGTTTCCCCAGGTACGTGACAGTAGCCTTGCCAAACTCACATTTGGCCACGTTTAACGTCAGCCACGCATCAGCCAGCCGCTGAAACACATCCCTCAGGGTGGACATATGACTCTCCCACTCATCAGAGTAGATGACAACATCATCCAAGTACACACTACAGTTCTCCACATCACCTAGTACATGCTGCATCAGGCGCTGAAACGTGGCGGGGGCATTCCTCATGCCAAAAGCCATAACCGTATACTGCATGAAAGCATCGGGAGTGACGAATGCAGATATATTAGATGCGCAGGGAGTTAAGGGAACCTGCCAGTATCCCTTCAGCAGATCTAGTTTGGTGATACAGGCAGCCGGGCCAACACTGTCAATGCAATCATCCATGCGGGGCAAAGGGAACGAGTCAGGTACCGTGACAGCGTTCACCTTCCGGAAATCTGTGCAGAACCGCGGAGTTCCGTCAGATTTGGGAGCTAACAAACATGGAGAACTCCACGGACTACAGCTAGGCTGGGCAAGACCATGTTCCACCGGGTAGGCAACCTCCCTTTTCATTGCCACCCTCTTTTCCAAAGGACAGCGGTAAGCATGCTGCTTGATGGGAGTAGCACTGCCTACATTAATATCATGCTCCACCACATTGGTGCGGGTTGGCACATCACCAAACAAGGTGGGAAAAACCTCAAGCAGGTTAAGCACATCTTGTCTATGAGCAGGACAAAGGTAAGACAGATGGTGCTCAGCGCTAGACAAAAATACTGAGTTAGACAGCCTGCCACACTGCTGTCCATCAGAGGGCAACATCACATCATCCTCCTCAGATTTCACACACACAAGTGAAGGGGCAATGGCGATTTTCTCCTCTGCAGGTCTCTCAACTGGTTCCTGTTTGGCCTCACGAGTATGGTATGCCTTGAGCATGTTTATATGGCACAAACGTGTCTTTCTCTTGCGCTCAGGGGTACGGACGACATAATCTTACTTAACACTGAGTAGGGACCTGAGAAACGGGCAGTGAGAGCAGAACCGGGCGTAGGTAATAACACCAACACCTGATCGCCTGGCTGGAACTGCCGCTCAACTGCCTTCCTGTCAAACCTCACTTTCATGGTTTCCTGTGAATTAAGGAGCGCCTCTTTCGCCAGCAGGGAAGCACGGTGCAGACGCTCTCTACACTGGGAAACAAAATCCAAGATGTTCTGTCTAGGTGGGGAGCTACCCACCAATTGCTCCTTCAGAGATGTCAACGGGCCACGCACATTGTAGCCAAACACAAGCTCTGCCGGGCTGAAACCAAGAGACTCCTGTTTAGCACCCCGAATAGCAAACACCACAAATGGTACACCCTCATCCCAATCCTGACCACTATCATGACAGAATTTACTCAGCATAGACTTTAGAGTCTGATGCCAACGTTCAAGAGCTCCCTGGGACTCTGGGTGATAAGCACTAGCCATTGAATGAGAGATATTTAGTGACTGTAAGGTCTGGTTAAAGACTCTAGAGAGGAAATTTGTACCCTGGTCAGTCTGCACAACTCTTGGAAGACCAAAGGTGGCAAAAAACTTCAACAATGCCCTGGTGACCGCTGGGGCTGTGATTTTCCGCAGCGGGATAGCCTCTGGAAAACGGGTGGAAACACACATTATGGTTAACAAAAACTGATTACCAGCTTTAGTCCTAGGCAAAGGGCCAACACAGTCCACAATCACATGTTCAAAAGGCTCACCAACAGCAGGGACAGGTTGCAGGGGAGCAGGCGACACAGGCTGATTGGGCTTCCCCACAAGTTGACAGGTGCTACAGGTTCTGCAGAATGACACAACATCAGATTTCAACCCTGGCCAAAAGAAATGCTTGAGGATCCGATGGTAAGTTTTGGTAACCCCTAAGTGACCTGACCACAAGTGCTCATGAGCCAATGCCAGAACATGCTTCCGGCAGTCAACAGGGAGAACCCTCTGATAGACCACACTCCAATCTTCACCTGCATCAGCTGCTGCACTATCCAACTGTGAAACCCACCTGCGCATTAAGACACCCTCATCAAAGAAGAAAGGCTGTTTAACATCACATTTCTCAAGCTTCTCAACAGCAACTGCTCTACACTTAGCTAATGAAGGATCTGCTGCCTGTGCAGCAATGAGCGCCTCACGATTCAGGGGCAAGGGGGTTGCAGAAGTAACCCCAGGCTCAGTCACCTTCTCTGGCTCCTTCAACCTGCAGTTCGCTGAATCGTCACCAGAGGGCAACACATCCTGGGACAGAGCAGACACAAACAATGAGTCCGACAACTCAACCTCCGGTGCCTGCTTGCGGGCCTGAGCTCTAGTTAACACGCTAACTACAAAGACATCAGGGTGCTGTTTACCCACATCATCCGGCTCAGACTCAGGTATCGGTTCACTAACAACCTCAGGCACAGGATAACCTTTACCGCCAGCAATGTCATTTCCCATGATGAAGTCTATGCCATCGATGGGAAAACAGGAGCGGACACCTACAGGGAAGAAACCCGTGGCTAGACCAGATTTTACATGCACCCGATGTAGGGGTGCAGGAACAAAACCCATCGATCCCTCTTACGACCACAGCACTCACCTCAGGCCTGACAGCCGCAGGTAGGACACTGTCAAGAATAAGAGACTGCGAACATGTGTCACGCAAGACTCTAATCAGACGCTGGTCCTCCGGCTTTCCTGTGGCGGACACGTAACAGGAGAAAATAAATGGTCTGAAACAGTCATCGGGTACCCCAGACAGGTTGGAGGTGTTACTGAGGGAGGTTTTAATCAGCCCCACCCCTTTTGGTTTTAATGGTGCTCCCTGATTATGTTTCCAGGCAGTGCAGTTAGCAATTAAGTGACCGGTTTTATGGCAGAAAAAACACTGTCTCTCAGACTTGGAGGAGGTGGAAACCTCAGCACCGGGCACCGGTGAGCTAGGCCTTGGAGACCACTCACGATGGACCGGTTCACGCATAACAAACATGTTCTTATGTGTTAACATGAATTCGTCTGCCAGAGTGGCAGCCTGCTGCAGAGTGGTCACCTTCTGTTCGTTCAAATATATCGCGGTGCGCTCTGAGACACAGTTTTTAAACTCTTCTAGCAGCATTAACTCATGTACTGAAACATTATCATTTGCTTTACATGCAGCACACCACCTGTCAAACAACATCCCCTTCTCTCTGGCAAAGTCAATATGAGTCTGGTTCTGGGCTTTTCTGAGACCGCGGAAACGCTGTCTGTAGGCTTCCGGCACAAGCTCATATGCACGCAGAATAGCGCTTTTAACCTGCTCATAGTCTAGCCCATCTTCCACTGACAAAGAAGAACAAGCCTCCTGAGCCCTGCCTGTCAATTTACACTGCAGCAAAATAGCCCACGCATCTGCTGGCCAGTGTAACGCAGCGGCAATACGCTCAAATGCGCCAAAGTAGGATTCTACTTCTGCTTCGCGAAATGTACGAACTAAGGAAATGTGTTTGCTTACGTCAAAGGTGAAAGTAGGGCCCGATGAAGCTTGGACCTCCGAGGACAGAGCTGCACGGGCCTGCACCTCCACCTGTCGCAGCCTGACAGCAGTGTCTGCCTCCAGCCTCTTCAGCTCTATCTCCCTCCGAAGCTGATACTCGCGCTCACGCTCCTCCTTTTCCAACTGCAGTCGGGCTAGTCGGATTTTTAATCTGGCATCCAATTTGGAGCCAGGGCTAGACTCAGCAGAGAAAGGAACAAAGGTCGGCAACGTCACTGGCTTCACGATAACCTGATCCCCCTTCATGCCCGGAGTAAAACTAACCGGCTGTCTGGCAGTCCCTTCAGTCGGATGACCTGAGCAGACCGCCGCCGAAAGCTCATCCGCTTCCTGGTGACTTACACCCGGGGAAGCTTCTGCCTCGACCGCAACCTGGGACACAACCTGGGACGCAACCTCAGGGGCCGGCAAACTCACCACTCCCCTAGCCAACAAACCCTCCAGAACAACGGCTCTGAGCTCCGCTTTCGGGAGAGACCGTGACACATCAATCTCATAGTAACCTGCAATCTCATGTAAGTCACTCTTCCTGCATTTATCCAACGCAGTCAGAGACGGGTTGGAGACAAACACCTGTATGTCAAAAGTTGCCATGCTTCCCACACAACTTGGGAAAAGCAGGACACACACACAGTAACCACACAGCAACCCACCACCGGAGACAACCACGGCAAATATGACACCGGAGACCAAACAGCAATGGTGCAATAACCAAACCAAACCTCCCCAGAACCTGCCTAACACAAACTTACCTAACTATCTTCTGAGGCGTGCCGGGCTCAAGGCGTCTTACAGGCCTAAACATCAGCGGCCGAAACCCTGACAAGCCAGCCCCCTCTGGAGAATAAAATCCCCGCCCGGAATTAACCCCGAAAATAAAAAAGACAAAACAACAAAAGAGTGCCCGTTGGAAAGGCCGATTACTCAGCCCAGCTGGACACTCACCTGACTTAACTGGGGAAGCCACACACCACACACCACAGGCTGATGGCACTCAGACACCACTACTCACCGTTATACACACCGGACCACTATCCCGGACGAGCCCCCAAATCTGTTACGACCCCGATTGTGTCTAGGGGTAGGGACGTAACAAATAAAACAACACAACAAAAATATGTACTCAAACACAAGGGATCCAAAACAAAAACTCAATTTATTAACTAGCAAACTAAAGACGAGCTTCCAAAAAACAAGGGAAACCGATCGATGAGTGGCAGACAAACCACACCGCTGGTCAGGAACACCAGGAACACCGGGAACTAGCACACAGCTCAGTTCAGCACACAGCTCAGTTCAGCACACAGCTCAGTTCAGCACACAGCTCAGTTCAGCACACAGCCAGAAGTCAACTGCCAGGGACTGGCATCAGCTCCACAGGGTTCTTAAGGTGTTAGCCTGATGAGCCACAGCTGATGCCAATCACCAATCAGTGGGGAGAAAAGGGGACGGTACCTGCAGAAAAGGATAAGGAAGCAAGAAACCACAGAAACCACACGGCATGTAACAGCGCTATACAAAATAAAGTAATTATTATTAACTCTTAATTTCTGATACCAATATCACCCGATACCGATATATGCAGGCTTTTTACACCAAAACTGTTGCGTAACAACATCACATATCTCCTACTGTTGAATTAACATATTACACCTCATTTTATTGTGATGCCCCACTGGAAACACTGTCTGTGCAAAATAAGAGAACAACTTCAACTTAAGTTGTGGGAAAACGTGCCAATATGGTAATATTTACAGTCAATGCAAATTACAAATTTAGTATAGTTCCAAACCACAGACATAAGCCCCGTTTCCAGGAAGTCGTCTCACTCGCTCCTCTCAGCTGTTGCGTCTCCATTAGAGTAGGACCCAGATAGGACCCACCGGACTCTGACGGTGACGTCACAGAGGCAACTGGCCGAAAATATAACAGAGAAAACTACAACGAGGACATAAACCTTGTTTCTGTTTGTGTGTTCATGTACATGGCGTTGGACGCTATGAATTTCTTAGCCACGGTTAGTGACCCGCGAGTCTAGCGTGTTGTTTTACGTCATCAAGTGCGCGCCGGTAAACGTCCCATGCTGCGTTCAGACAGGCTCGTAAATGCTGAAGCCTACAGAACAAACATCGGTTATATAAAAACCTGATACCAATACTTCCCGATATTACATTTTTAAGTAAATCTTGGCCGATAAAATCGGACATCCCTATGCTGGATTTTTTAAGCTTCCATTTTATGTCCATTCTTCATTTTTGCTCCTTTTGAGAAGCAGAGCAAAAAAGTTTTATTATGTTAAATGATGTTATGTTATGTTCCTGGTGTCATTAACTTCTTTGGTTAATACGTTAGTCACCTTCAGTCCAAAATGACAGAGGTGTAGCTCTGCTTTTGTTCACAGATGTTTCAATGGAACAAGCAATTAGCTTTCACTTCTTCTCAATGTGAGTTCTTTGGTGAAAGCAAACATTAAACAAAAAGGCTTCCCACACAGAAAGCATTTCAGTACTACGGTGTCCTGTATGGGACAAACAGCAATATTTGCTGAATTCTTAGACAGCACAACAGTGACACCCTGTGGCTAACGTAGGCTCTGCCTTATATCTGATTCAGATTCAGATGACTTTATTTGTCCCAGAGGACAAACTGATATTTGTAGCATAAAGAAATTGATAAAAACATTGTAAGATATATTGCACAATGACTCCAGCAGCCTTGTAGAAAAGGTAGAAACACAATACAACCCACCATTTTGTTTAAATGATGAACATAAATCTGCTGATCAGAGGTAAGAATGTAAAATCTTTGTTTCTGTTAGTTTCCATCACACCTCAGAAAATGTTGAAGTCTTTGTCATGAAGTCATGAACCACTTCTCATTCTTTCTCTGTAGTGTTAAAAAGATGAAGTACAGCACCACATCATCAGATCTCAGTATGTTTTAAGGTTGATATGATCGTTCTGACTGATTGTCTGACTGCAGGTTTCTTCTTACTGATGTCACTGTGGTCCCACATTTCAGAGTTAATTTAATGAGCCCAGTGTTGTTAGTTCTGATAGAAATGAGACCAAAGTCAGAGATAAGACCAAACTTGTAATAAACTAGAGTTATCCTTGATTTACAAACTACAGAGTCTCACAGGGGTCAATAAGTGGAAGAAGAACATTGAGGAGGAAATCCTCACAAACAGATAAACTGTTCCTGTTTTACACCGAGACATTAAACTTCTGTTCTGGCTCGTCCTGATCTCTGTGATCAAAACTGTGTTTTAACAAAGCTCATCATAGAAGTAAACAAAGGTGTGTGAACTTTGATAGGAGTCTGTTGTAGGACATAAAAATGGTTCAAAAATAGAGATTACCTGGATGTTCCAGCAATGTAAAATATATTCTTACCATCATCAACTGGAATATTTAACTATCTGTTGATGTTTCTGTAAACAGTGTTCATTCTGATATATGCTGAGATTAACAACATTAATATGTTCTGCTTTCTAAAATGGTCCAGCTGACGTCCTGGTCTGAACCAGACGTCTGTTATATGTTTTAAAAACGTGTCACTTTCTAGATCTTCCTGATAATAACCAAACACACAGCAAACACATGAAGTATCTGAATGAATACAAGATTAACAGAAACACACTGAGTCAATACTGATGTGTAACAAAATGTTATTAGGATCAACTAAACAGTAAAAGATGATGATCAGAAGTTCAGCTTCTTGTAAATAATCAGTCTGAATAGTTGAACTCTTAAGTTAGGAAGGCAGCTGTGGAAGACACTGAATCTGGATTGAGTCTCAGGTGGGGACAGTAGTGATAGGTCAGACAGGATCAGGTACCTTTCTTACCTTTAGCTATGACGAGGCCCAGGGCAGGACAGATAGCAGATAGTCCAGGAGAAGCTGCAGGCAGGCATCAATGAGGCTCACAGCAACAGGAAGCAACTCACTAACAGCTGGATGTGATTCTGACACAAAACTACACAGCTAACACAACAAGTCCTCCACATTCAATTAAAGCAGTGTTTTGATCATGTGACTCCAGGTTTCTAATGTGGTGCCTCTATCAGCAGTAATCAGCAGGATGACATCATCATGTGTCTGTTCCTCATCACTGTTAATCAATAATGATGTTTGATGATGTGACAGCGCTGTAGGGATGACAACAGAAGTTGAATTTAGAGTATTTACCACAGAAGAGCCATGAGAATAATTATGACTGGGTTTTTATTTCCATCAGGATCCATCAGCAGAGACCAGATTCTCCTGAACCCAGCTGTGTGTCCATGAAGAGTGACTGGTCTAATGGTGGATTTATTACCTTCAAACATGGACATCAGTCTGCTGATCAGAGGTCAGACTGTAAAATGTTTGTCTGTTATTATCCAACTCTCATAAGAAGAAGTTTGATTGACTGAAACAGTTTTTACACACAATGTCCTCATAAACACAAACACACACACTCCTCCTACAAACACTTTTCTAGAAACCACAAACTTTATGTGTATAATAGTTTTTAAACAGAGGTACAAAGTCTTTACAGAGACAAATGATCAGAGGTCAGACAGAACAGCCGAGTGTTTTACCTGGATCCACTGTGATAGAACACAACACCTTTAACACTGAGTGTCATTATTTATTCTGAGACTTCATCTTTTCTTCACAGAGTTCATCAGCAGAGCTCAGAGGTTCTCAGTGGTCAGTCTGTCCAGCAGCATCAAACACAGCTGGACTCCATATTTATGGTGTGTAAATGTAAAGCACAGCTACTACTGCTAACTACAACAGCCACAGACTAAATACTAAACTACCATTCTGGTCCTAACAGTCTCCATGCTGCACTCTGTAGACCAGCAGCTTTTCAGTCTGTCACTGATCATCTGATGTTGACTTCTACCAGTTACATTTACATTTGATTCTGTTCCAGCTGCTGGAGGAGAACATCAGCAGGTTTGTGAAGAACGAGCTGAAGAAGATGCAGAAGGATCTGAGTCCAGATTACCCAGAATGCTTAGAGAGTCAGAGTGAGGATGAGGAGGTGTTGGATGGTGAGGAGGAAGAGCAGAGGAGGAGCAGCAGAGAGGCATTTCTGAAGATCACAGTGCACTTCCTGAGGAGAATGAAGCAAGAGGAGCTGGCTGAGTGTCTGCAGAGCAGTAAGAGGTTTTTAACAGATTTAACATGATGGAGAGGAAATGGAGGCAACATGGGAGAGGTTTATATTTCAAACACTGCTGTTATTTCAATTAATTTAAATCCAATGCCTTTATTGTCATTGCACAGCAGTACAACTAATTGTGTGTCCCCATAGCTAATACACATATAAACAGCAACAGACAATAAATATAAAAGAACAGACAATAAGACACTATGGATAAAAAAGAGAATATAAAATAGCACTAATAAATATAGAAGCAGTAATTAATAAGAACAGTTGTTACTTAATTGTACACCCGAGGTGCATATGGAGGGTGTTAAGATTTCTGATAGCTTTGGGGGAAAACTTTTGCAGAATCATGTAGAGCTTGTATTTATACTCTGGAGCCTCTGTCAGATGGCAAGGTGGTGAGAAATATTGGATGGGTCCGTTATTTTTGTGGCCTTTCAGATACACCAGTCTGTGTAGATGTCTACTATGTAGAGAAAAGAGACATCTATGATCTTTCCAGCTGCTCTCACTGTTTGGTCAGCAGCTGTACAGTTCCTGTACTACTGTACCAGACAGTGATGCAGTGACTTAAGATGCTCTTGATGGTTCCTCTGTAGAACATTGTCATGATGGATGGAGGGGAGTTCACAGGAAGTGGAGGCACTGCTGGACTTCCTTAGTTAGGGGCCCTAACTTAGGGCTGTGGTGTTGATGGACCAGTTCAGATGGTCTGCCATGTGCACTCCCTGAAACTTGGTGCTGCTGTCTCGTTTGACAGTGGCCCCATTGATGGTCAGCAGGGCCTGGACATGACGGCCTTTTCTGAAATCAACAACCATCTGATTGATTTAATTTGTTGTTTGTTCATTCAGGAACTGCTGAAAAGTGTCAACGTAAACTCAAGTCTAACCTGGAGAAGAAGTTCCAGTGTCTGTTTGAGGGGATCGCTAAAGCAGGAAACCCAACCCTTCTGAATCAGATCTACACACCGCTCTACATCACAGAGGGAGGGACTGCAGAGGTCAATGATGAACATGAGGTCAGACAGATTGAAACAGCATCCAGGAAACCAGACAGACCAGAAACATCAATCAGACATGAAGACATCTTTAAAGTCCCACCTGGAGGAGATAAACCAATCAGAACAGTGATGACAAAGGGAGTGGCTGGCATTGGGAAAACAGTCTTAACACAGAAGTTCACTCTGGACTGGGCTGAAGACAAAGCCAACCAGGACATACACTTCACATTTCCATTCACTTTCAGAGAGCTGAATGTGCTGAAAAAGAAAAAGTACAGCTTGGTGGAACTTGTTCATCACTTCTTTACTGAAACCAAAGAAGCAGGAATCTGCAGGTTTGAAGAGTTCCAGGTTGTGTTCATCTTTGACGGTCTGGATGAGTGTCGACTTCCTCTGGACTTCCACAACACTGAGATCCTGACTGATGTTACAGAGTCCACCTCAGTGGATGTGCTGCTGACAAACCTCATCAGGGGGAAACTGCTTCCCTCTGCTCGCCTCTGGATAACCACACGACCTGCAGCAGCCAATCAGATCCCTCCTGAGTGTGTCGGCATGGTGACAGAGGTCAGAGGGTTCACTGACCCACAGAAGGAGGAGTACTTCAGCAGGAGATTGATAGATGAGGAGCAGGCCAGAACCATCATCTCCCACATCAAGACATCACGAAGCCTCCACATCATGTGCCACATCCCAGTCTTCTGCTGGATCACTGCTACAGTTCTGCAGGATGTGTTTAAAAGAAGAAAGAGAAGAGAGCTGCCCAAGACCCTGACTGAGATGTACATCCACTTCCTGGTGGTTCAGTCCAAACTGAAGAACGTCAAGTATGATGGAGGAGCTGAGACAGATCCACACTGGAGTTCAGAGAGCAGGAAGATGATTGAGTCTCTGGGAAAACTGGCTTTTGAGCAGCTGCAGAAAGGCAACCTGATCTTCTATGAATCAGACCTGACAGAGTGTGGCATCGATATCAGAGCAGCGTCAGTGTACTCAGGAGTGTTCACACAGGTCTTTAAAGAGGAGAGAGGGCTGTACCAGGACAAGGTGTTCTCCTTCGTCCATCTGAGTGTTCAGGAGTTTCTGGCTGCTCTTCATGTCCATCTGACATTCATCAAGTCTGCAGTCAATCTGCTGGCAGTAGAACAAACAACATCCTGGTCTGAAGTGTTCAAAGGCAAATCAACACGTTTCTACCAGAGTGCTGTGGACGAGGCCTTAAAGAGTCCAAATGGACACCTGGACTTGTTCCTCCGCTTCCTCCTCGGTCTTTCACTGAAGACCAATCAGATGCTCATACGAGGTCTGCTGACACAGACAGGAAGTAGCTCACAGACCAATCAGGACGCAGTCGAGTACATCAAGAAGAAGATCAGTGAGAATGTGTCTGCAGAGAGAAGCATCAATCTGTTCCACTGTCTGAATGAACTAAATGATCGTTCTCTAGTGGAGGAGATCCAACAGTACCTGAGATCAGGAAGTCTCTCCACAGATAAATTGTCTCCTGCTCAGTGGTCAGCTCTGGTCCTCATCTTACTGTCATCAGGAAAAGATCTGGACGTGTTTGACCTGAAGAAATACTCTGCTTCAGAGGAGGCTCTTCTGAGGCTGCTGCCTGTGTTCAAAGCTTCAAGTAAAGCTGTGTAAGTGGATGAAACACTGGATATTTGAAGTTCAAAATATGTTTAATTTAAAATATGTTGAATAAAACATTTTGTGTTTGTTACTACTGTAACCCTTTCTTCAGGCTGAGTGGCTGTCACCTCTCAGAGAGAAGCTGTGCAGCTCTGTCCTCAGTTCTCAGCTCCCAGTCCTCTAGTCTGAGAGATTTGGACCTGAGTAACAACAACCTGCAGGATTCAGGAGTGAAGCAGCTTTCTGCTGGACTGGAGAGTCCACACTGTGAACTGAAGACTCTCAGGTCAGGATAGAGCAGCTATAATCCTGATGTACTGAACAATGACAATAAATATTAATGTTAATTATTCTGCATATCTGTAGGATTCTGGTACATATGTGATTAAAAACATTGTGTTATCAACCTTTTATATGTCCAGTCTGTCAAGATGTCTGATCACAGAGGAAGGCTGTGCTTCTCTGGCCTCATCTCTGAGCTGCAACCCCTCCCATCTGAGAGATCTGGACCTGAGTAACAACAACCTGCAGGATTCAGGAGTTAAGCAGCTTTCTGCTGGACTGGAGGGTCCACACTGTGGACTGGAAACTCTCAGGTCAGAATAGAGCAGCTATAATCCTGATGTACTGAACAATGACAATAAATATTAATGTTAATTATTCTGCATATCTGTAGGATTCTGGTACATATGTGATTAAAAACATTGTGTTATCAACCTTTTATATGTCCAGTCTGTCAGGATGTCTGATCACAGAGGAAGGCTGTGCTTCTCTGGCCTCATCTCTGAGCTGCAACCCCTCCCATCTGAGAGATCTGGACCTGAGTAACAACAACCTGCAGGATTCAGGAGTGAAGCAGCTTTCTGCTGGACTGGAGAGTCCAAACTGTGGACTGGAAACTCTCAGGTCAGGATAGAGCATCTATAATTTTGTTCTACTGAACAATGACAAGAAAATTGGTTCTGATTTTTCATACAGTTACTGTTTTACATTAAAATTAAAGACAAATATTCTGCACATCATCTGTAGGATTCTGGTACATATGTGATTATAAACATTGTGTTATCAACCTTTTTATATTTCCAGTGTGTCAGGATGTCTGATCACAGAGGAAGGCTGTGCTTCTCTGGCCTCAGCTCTGAGCTGCAACCCCTCCCATCTGAGAGAGCTGGACCTGAGTGACAACAACCTGCAGGATTCAGGAGTGAAGCAGCTTTCTGCTGGACTGGAGAGTCGAAACTGTGGACTGGAAAGTCTCAGGTCAGAATAGAGCAGCTATAATTTTGTTGTCCTGAACAATGACAATAAATCTGATTCTGAGAATCTCTTTTCTATACTTACATTTTTATTACATCTTTTTTGACAGAGAATCACAAAGAATAAACATCACAGTAGAAAAAGAAAACATCATGGCCATATGTCTGGATTTTGGACGGGGGTTTCTACACAGTACTACTTCATTTGTAGAACATATATCATAAGGAAGACAAATTACATATTTAAACACCCTTTTAATCAGAGTTCCCCCAACCACCTTCCTTACTCCAACAAAAACATCGTCCATTTCGTCCATGTTGCATTATACAAGTCTTTTCTCAGTCTAAGTAAAAAGGTCAATGTTTCCATCTCATGGATCTCTTTTACAATTTCTAGCCAACTGTTGACTGTAGATGAGTCTAACTATTTACGACTATTTATTCCTTCTGGTAGATCACCGAGATAAAGAGTCGTACATGTCAGTGGGATCTGGTGTCCAAGAATACACTGCATGGTTCTCGGGGTTATTTTGTTCTTTAGTTGTCCTTACCATTTGGTTTAAAATCAGTATCATGTTTAGCCCATCTAAAAAAATGTAATTGAGTCCGCAGGTTTAATTTTTTCAAGACATCAAACCAGGTGTGTAATGTAAATGAGATGAGAAGGTTCAAGTGTTTCTGTTAAGTTATCATTAGTTTGTGATCTCCAATCATTGCTTGTATCAGGATACCCTTACATTCCCTTTCCATGTCCTTTCATTTTGCCTCATATTTACTATCACACCAGAGGATTACGGTTTTTAATTGGGCAGAATGGTAATAATCCCAAAGATTGGGGACTGACAAACCACCTTTTCCTTACTGATGGTTAACGTACTGTATCTAATCCTAATCCCTTAATTTCCCACTGTGTGAATCCCTTGTCATACCTGGAAGGTTTGAAATTACTGTCAGACGCAACCCATATATACCATAATTCCAGAGTGAACAGTGTAATTGAGTCAATTTTATTTTTAATTTTATTGTATGTTTCTTTATCTCCAATCACATTCTGAATTGGGCCTGGTTTACACCAGCAGGGTAAATATCTCAGCTGGGCTGCAGAGTAGTATTCCTTCAGTCTTGGTAGACCCATTCCCCCTCTGTCCTTTGGTAGCTGGAGAGTTTCAAACCTAATTCTAGGTTTTTTACCTGCCTCAAATAAACCTTGATATTGTTCTGTTCCAGGTCTTAAACTGGGTTTGAGGGACCTCTACTGGTAGAGAATGGAATAAATAGAGGAGCCTAGGAAGCACATTAATTTTGAATATTTCAATTCTCGAGTTAAAATCTAGTGGCAGAGTGGCCCATCTTCCAATGTCTTTTTGTATCTCTTGGCTTATTTTGTTGTAGTCTTCTTTATATAGTTTAGATAGTCCTTTAGTGATGGAGACCCTCAGATTTTTTATTTTAGCTTCCTATTAAGATGATATGAATCCTGGATCTCTTTTGATGGAGTGTAGTTAAGTAGTAGTATCTCTGTTTTTGAAATATTTCTAAAAGTTTCATCAGCTCAGGGAGTGATTTGTTCGGTTGTTCTAAGAAGGCTATGACATCATCCGCAAAAGGTCCTATTTTATGTTCTGCTACGTTCTCCATTACTCCGTCTAGTTCTACATTCTGACGAACTGCTTGCGCCAACGGTTCTACGAAAAGAGCGAACAAAGTGGGTGATAGGCAACAACCCTGCCTAGTAGGCCTCTGCAAGTTCATTTTATCAGACTTCCATTTATTTTATTTTTCTTTATGCATTGTACTGATTTACTGTTAAACATTTGATACAAAAATTTCCAATTGACACAATCAAATGCTTTCTTCGCGTCGATGCTTACTAATATAATGCTTTGTTTTTTCTGTTGTGCTTCGTCTACGATATGCAAAGTTCTTCTGGTATTATCCTGCGTTTGCCGTCTGCTTATAAATCCTGTTTGATCTTCCTCTATAATTTCTGTTATGAAAGTATTCAATCATTTTGAAATAATTGTTGTGTATATTTTTTATCCACGTTTAGCAATGAGATTGGTCTGTAATTCCCACAGTGCTCTTTGTCTCGTCCTTGTTTGTGGATGACTGTAATGATCGCTCCAAGACTAAAAATAAATATTTACAACTAACACAATCAAAAGCACAATCACAGCACTCGTTTTTGTATTTTTAATGTTCTGTATTATATGAAGAGATCACCTAATATTGTCCTGTGTTTGCCTTCCCTGGACAAGTCTAGTCTCCTGGACACGATGATTCTGAGACTTTTTATACAGTCAATCATTTGCATGCTGTTTTACATTCAGTTTATTATTCTGTACATCATCTGTAGGATTCTGGTATTTATATAATTAAAAAACATTGTGTTGTCAACCTTTTTATATTTCCAGTCTGTCAGGATGTCTGATCACAGAGGAAGGCTGTGCTTCTCTGGCCTCAGCTCTGCGTGCCAACCCCTCCCATCTGAGAGAGCTGGACCTGAGCTACAATCATCCAGGAGACTCAGGAGAGAAGTTACTGTCTGCTGGACTGGAGGATCCACACTGGAGACTGGACACTCTCTGGTAGGTGTAGAGTATGTTCAGTATGTTATGAGTGATGTAATCTAAACCAATCAGAGATCACTTTGGGGGAGGCAGACTGTAGCCACATGTGTGTGAGGAGAGTTGTGTGTGTGTGTGAAGTAGAAAACTAAGAGTGAGGCATTCTCTAAATGCTAAGGAACCATGATTCAGTGCTTCCTCTCTAACCTCCTTTAGCACAAAGTACACCTGACCATCCTTTATGAAAGGAGAGAAGATAATACTGTCCCACAATTCCTTGTGGCAGCAATATTTAACACGACCAAGTGACGCAGCATTCACAAACTCAAACCATTAAACCCACATTAAATGTCCACAGTGGTCTCTGTGTGTCCTCTGTCCAAAGCTGTGTTCAACATGTTTAATAACTGGATTAACTAATATTAGGGGAGGGGAAATATATCCATTATACGATGCATCACGATGCAGACGTAGTCGACTCTGCATCAATTCACAAAAGTCAAGAATCAATTATTTAAACATTAGTTAATAACTTTATGACTTTTGATTCTTGACAAATCTTGACTGTAATCGATTAATTGAGTAATAATGAGAAAAAGGACAAAAAAGACAATCAAGTGCGTTTTATTCAGTACCTTCTTAAACAAATACATGAACTTACTTTTACCTTGACTGATTTTAATTTTTGTAAGACCCAGATATAGAAAAAAATTAGGAAAACATTTTTTGACCCCTCAGATATTGTTTTAGGAGGCATCTGATGTAGAAATGAAAGAGTTTTCACATTTTTTACATTTTAGGAAGTTTTTTAGGGAAATGTTGGGAGCAGGATTTCTGTATTTGTCACTTTGTCTGAACAGATATACAGAACATTTAAGCATTCATTTGCAGGGTTGATTGCTTACTTAGCCCCATAACAGTATATATCATCAGTAATAATCACACATCAATTATAATTTATTAATAAACAGTTATTGATAAAAATACTGGAAAATTTGTATTTACAAAACTTTTTCTTTTTGCCACTTCTTAGCCATGTTCACTTTGAATGTGGTTTGAATGAAGGTTGTCTCAGTCCCAGTCTATGTTGACTAGCAGTGATAGTATTCTGCTCTCTACTTATCATACTAAAAGGAACACATGCATCCCCCCAGAGCACTTACAGGTTCACATTCAGGACCATTGGCAAGGTGCTACTTCAGCAAACCCTCAGAAAAATAGCTCAGGATCATTTAGAAGTTAAAAAACTGAAAATCACATTTAAAACTTGAATCATGAATCATCTAACACTTTAAATTTCTACTATAATTAGTTTCAATTAGTGAACGTGTGAGAAGTGTCCTTATGTAATGTGTAAGGAGCACAGGCTAGTTTGACTACCACAACATAGACATAACAAGCTCTAATATTATGTGGAATAAAATACCAGATGGAGTTTGGTGCTTAATCCACTTTATTTTGAAAGTATTGTTTAAGTCAATAAAATGTAATAATTCAAATCCTTCTTTTTTAGGTGATGGTGTCATCTCTTTAAAAATAGAAATATCTTGTATGTTGCTGTTCAAAACCTGAAATGATATTAACTCTTCAACTCTCAAGCTAATTATTCCTTGTTTCATCGTTGTTGACATTTCTTCCTTATCGATACATTCAAGTAAAACTCAGTTAAACCATCAATCTCAGGTATGAACACACAGGTGGACACTCTCAGGTCACATTTAAGGGTTCATTTTAACAGTAAATGTAGTTTTAGTCATAATTGAGTCATGTACATTGTTTTAGTTTTAGTGGACTAAATATCATTAGATTATAGATTATAGTCGATATAATATAATAAAGTTTAAAGGATAATGCTTTTTTAAAGTTAGTGTTGAATGAGTGAAGTCATTATTCCTACTAGATGAAATGAATGTTATATTTATCTGTTATTGAATGGTAGGAAGGTTTGAATGGTTCATACACACAGACATATCTTTATTTACCTGGCTTGGCCATAAAAGAGCATCTCAATAACAATAATCAGCTGCTAATGTTGCTTCAAGTTTGAAGTGGAGACAGATGACAGAATAAAGTCCAGTGTGTCTCTCTGTTATATTTAGTTTTCTGATTCATCATCTAGTTAAAAATCTGTTAATTATCCGTCTGATCAACAAAAGAAACAGAAACAACTTTCTTCATTTATCAGACACATTTTTCTTTTCATGTTATTTCCTCCATTAACTGTTATTATGGATGGATATTATATGTTGTTATGGATCAAATGAACATAAGGAAGAGTTTATCTGTCACATTTTAAACATATTTATATTTGACATAATGTGTCATCATTTCCATGTGAGCGTCTGGTTTGATATGAGTTTACTTAGTTTATTGAGTTACATCATATCAATTATTCCTCAAACATTCAACCTAATAAAACAAATCACTATTTAAAAACACTCTGGTCATATTCAGAGTTATTAAATAATTAATTCACAATCAGAATATCAATAAATAACCTTCAGATACAAATAATGAATAAATAACATTCTGCCAGTAGTAATGTTTCATATGTTTCTGAGCAGCACACAGTAGATACACAGCAGGAATGTTTGTTAAATAGATATAATATAATATAATATAATATAATATAAACGTTCATGATCTCCTGATGTCCCTGAACTCATCAGAGTCCATCTGTTATTTTATTATTGATGTATTTACTGTTTATTATAAAGAAGTTCACTTGTATCATGAACTTTATTTAGAACTTTCTAACTTGTGGTTGTTTCTTCTTATTGTGTCTTTCAACTATTATTATTATTATATATTCAAACCAAATGAATGAACACATGGAATAATTACAGTCAAATGTTTTGCTGTCTTATAGCTGCATTTATTCTCTGATCACTTCAAAAATGCTCCTTTTGTCTCCTTTTGATATTGAAGTGATGACTGGCTCTATCCTCAGGACAACATGCAGAGATCAATATTTAATCTAGTGATTTATCATGTGGGAGGACATATTTGTTCATCACATCTTCTTCTTCAGGTCTTTTCCTCTCAGACTTCAGTGAAAGAATCCAGCAGACAGTTGAGACAGATGAGTTTCAGCCTGTTTCTGTGTCACTCTGACAAACTGAGGAACACTGCTTCATGTTGAACAGCAGTTAGGACTCATGTTGGATAGAAAATCATTCTGACTGTGTTTCTTCCTCCAGGGTGGACCATGGTGGAGAGCACAGGTTAAAACCTGGTCTGAAGAAGTGTAAGTGTGGATTGAATTTGATTCATGACAACTAAACAGCACACAGTCAGTTTCTCTTTAAATACAAAGTTGGTCTTTGTGGTATTTATTCATTAAAACATTACTGACAAAATGTGTCATCATGAAACTTTATAGAAATGAACAACAGATCAGAAGTTAAACAGAGAATAAATCCATCAGGTGTGTCAGATGATAAACTGCTGCTGTGTTGTTTCTTCTTCTCTTCATCAGATTTCTGTGAACTCACGCTGGACGCAAACACAATGAACAGACTCCTCAAACTGTCTGATAACAACAGGAAGGTGACACGTGTGGAGGAGGTTCAGTTATATCCTGATCATCCAGACAGATTTGACCCCTACCGTCAGCTGCTGTGTAGAAATGTTCTGACTGGTCGCTGTTACTGGGAGGTTGAGTGGAGAGGAAGAGTTTATATATCAGTGAGTTACAGAAGAATCAACAGAAAAGGAAACAGTGATGACTGTTGGTTTGGAATGAACGATCAGTCCTGGAGTCTGTACTGCACTAAAGATGGTCATTACTCTGTCCAACACAATAAGAGAGAAACATCCATCTCCTCCTCCTCCTCCTCTGTCTCTAACAGAGTAGCAGTGTATGTGGACTGTCCTGCTGGCACTCTGTCCTTCTACAGAGTCTCCTCTGACACACTGATCCACCTCCACACCTTCAACACCACATTCACTGAACCTCTGTATGCTGGGTTTGGGTTCTGGTCTCCTCGTTCCTCAGTGTCTCTGTGTCCTCTGTCTGAGTGAGAGTCTCTTCCTGTGTGTGAAGATGTAAATAAATAACTTTGAGAAGTTTGAGTAACATTATTTTCATTGCTGGTTAAAATTCAAGCAGAAGCAAACACAACGAGCTTCTGTAACATTGATCTGATTATTAAAATAAAAACCAGTTTGAACTTGAAGCTTTTGGTTTTCTGTTTGTTTTTGACACCAACAGGACTCCGTACATCTCAGCTCTCTGTTTTTACTTTATTGAACAACAGCAGAATATACAAACATACAGGTAAACATTAATATCAGTTAAATATGTAATAATATGAGGAAATGAACAACATGAGAGGAAATATTAAAACAATGCAAACACACACACACACACACAGGCTAACAAACAAGCTAACAAACAAGCTAACAGCAGACAGAACCAAGAACAACATGAAGCAGATTAGCAATAAGAAGCTAGCAGGACAAAGACAATAAACACTTTATAAAAAGCCACAAAGCAACAATAAGGCTTCTGTGGCTTCAAATTAAAATCTGTGAGCTGTAGAAAAACTTGTGTTTTATTCTTTCTTTGAAAAGTTTGTGTAATATTCTTCTTGTTAAACTTTTGATCTGTTAGTTCAGGTCCATCTAACATCAGTGAAGGCTGATTCTTCTTTTCATCTTTACTTCTGTGACTTTTCACAAGTTGAATGAATTCATGGTTACAGCAGAAGTGAAAGAGTTCATATTACTGAATCATCACTCACATTATGAAACTATAAGAGACACAATAAACATCATCCATGACGTCATGTTTACTATTTAAAGTGTGGGTGACGTCACTCAGCGCGCCTGTGGGCGGGGCGTCGGGTTTCTCTTCCTGTGTGTGAGCAGGTGAGACACACCTGAGCAGCAGCAGACAGCAGCAGACGCTTTCATCACTTTGTCTTTTAAACTTTACTTCATAGTTTACATTAAAGTGATCCGCGCGGAGCGGCAGCGCGAGACCGGAAACCGGAGCTACATCCGAGAGTCCGTGCACGCGCAGCAGCTGACGGCAGGTGAGTCCAAGTTCTGAGAATGTTTTAAAAAGACGAGTGAAGCAGTTATTAGATGTTTGGACTGAGCGCCCCCCCCCCAATTAATATAAAATAATATGATATAACTTAATAGAGCTGTCTCAGATGGGAGGGGTTGGACCTCAGAGCTGAGGCCAGAGAATTCTGACACGAAGCACAGCAGGCACTGATGAGCTCAGCCCCCCCCCCCCCTCCTTCCATCCTTATTTCGTTCCTTCCTTCCTACCTTCTGTCCTTCCTCCTCCCTCCCTCCTTCCTTCCTTCTTTCCTTCTTTCCTTCTGTCCTTCTTTCCTCCCTCCCACCTACCTTCCTTCCTTCCCATTCATTATATTACATTCATTATATTATATTAATATATTATATTATATTTATTATATTATATTTATTATATTCATTATATTATATTATATTTATTATAATCAGTATTTATTGTACAGGCAGTGTTATATGATTATTTTCTTTCCTTCATGTTTCTCCAGACAGCTGCTGGTTGTTTTCTTCAGGATGTAATATTTGATATGACTGTACTGCAGTGTTTTCACTCTATTATTGTGATGTATTTATGAGACATACTGTAAGGAGGGAAGGAAGGAAGGAAGGACATACTGTATATTTATGTGTTTTATGTTGTTTGTCTGGAATCATCTGTGTTGCTGCCACTCTGAGCCAGGACTCTCTGAAAAAGAGCTTTTTCATTTCAGTGAGGTTTTCCTGCTTAAATAGAGTTTAATGTTTGTCTGCAGTGTGTATGAGGACACATGATATAATAATGCATCATAATTGTTGAGTTTCACTTTCATCAGCCATGGTGAGGAAGGATTACACGGAGGAAACACTCTCATATGGGGGGGTTAGGGAGGAAGGAAGGAAAGAAGGAAGGAAGGAAGGAGGGAGTGTGGGAAGGAAGGAAGGAGAGAAGGACAGAAGGAGGGAGGGAGGTGGGACGGAGGAAAGAAAGACAGAAGGAAGGAAGGACGGAGGGAAGGAAGAAAGGTAGGTGGGAGGGAGGAAGGAAAAATCCACCAGTAGCCGTGATCTCATGATAAGTTAGTGCACAGTGCAGCGCTCCCACTCATTACTGCCACCTGCTGGCACAAAACGTAAAGTGCATCAAAGTAACGTAAAATGGCCAAACATAGAAAACAAGGTGCCAACAGTCAGGTCGTATGTCTTACAATACAGATTCAAACAAAACCAGACTAATCCTAAAGGAAGGAAGGAAGGAAGGAAGAAAGGAAGGAAGGAAGGAAGGAGCTTGAACTCAGAGCCTCAGAGACTAATCCTTACAATATGGGAGCATATCAAAACTAATGATGATAGAAGTTAAATGTGATGTCAATAATATGTTTGATGAGAGCACATAACTTAACAATCATAATGAACACAAAGAACTATTTATTCATCATGTTTTGCACACAGAGACCAAACTTTATGAGGAGGTGGGAGAGAGGAAGAAAGGAAGGGAGAAACTAGTCTCATGCATTGCTCAGACACAAACAGTCTTCAAAGGTTCTGTGGGCCTCTTCTATGAACTCTGACCTTTAGAGGAGGAAACACTCTCATATGGGGGTTTAGGGAGGAAGGAAGTCTTCAAAGGTTGTGTGGGCCTCTTCTATGAACTGTGACCTATAGTTCTTTCCATAGATTTTCTATTGGATTGAAGTCAGGTGATTGGCCTGGTCATGGCTGGTTTATGAGTTCTTCCTCATCAGTATGTTTGGCAACAATAAGGTTGTGAAGGTCTTGAGAAAGCTCTTTGACTTTACCCATCATGAGTTGTTTGTAGTGTGACACCTTGATAATGACACTCCTTTTTATTGGCCATCAGTTGGGACTGAACCAGCTGGTATTAATTTGCCAGTGTTAGGATTGCTGTCTTTTCTGTTCTATTACTGATAGATTTGAACTGGTGCTTTGGCTTTCTATGCCTTTTTGCACCTTCCTGTCTTCATGTGTTCAATACTTTTTCCCTGTGTCATTTCACATTATTACACATAACTTCATTTATACACATCTATGGGTTGATTTTTCTGTGTATATGTGGATTACCCATGTCAATATCACCTTTAGAAATATATTTACTGACAAAAATGGTGACAAAAAGGAAAGAAGGAAAGGAGGGAAGGAAGGAAGGAGAGAAGGAGGGAGTGAAGGAAGGAGGGAGGTGGAAGGAAGGGAGAAAAAAGGAGGGAAGGAAGGAAGGAAGGAGGGAGGGAGGGAGGAAAGAAGGAGGGAGGAGGAAGGAAGGGAGAAAAAAGGAGGGAAGGAAGGAAGGAAGGAGGGAGGGAGGGAGGAAAGAAGGAAGGAGGGAGTGTGGGAAGGAAGGAAGGAGAGAAGGAGGGAGTGAAGGAAGGAAGGAAGGAATGAGGGTGGAGGAAGGAAAGGAGGGAAGGAACGAACGAAATAAGGAAGGAAGGAAGGAGGGAGGAGGAAGGAAGGGAGAAAAAAGGAGGGAAGGAAGGAAGAAAGGAGGGAGGGTGGAAGGGAAGGTGGGAGGGAAGGAAGGAGAGAAGGAGGGAGTGAAGGGAGGTGGGAGGGAGGAAGGAAGGAAGGAATGAGGGTGGAGGAACGAAGGGAGAAAGAAGGAAGGAAAGGAGGGAAGGAAGGAGGGAGGGTGGGAGGGGAGGAAGAGAGAAAGAAGGAAGGAAAGGAAGGAAGGAAGGAAGGAAGGAAGGAAGGAGGGAGGGTGGGAGGGAGGGAAGGAAGGGAGAAAAAAGGAGGGAAGGAAGGAGGGAACGAGGGAGGGAGGGTGTGAGGGAAGGAAGGTAGGTGGGAGGGAGGAGGAAGGAAGGGAGAAAAAAGGAGGGGAGAAAAGAAGGAAAGGAAGGAGGGAAGGAAGAAAGGAAGGAAGGAAGGAGGGAGTGAAGGAAGGAAGGGAGGTGGGAGGGTGGTAGGGAAGGAAGGGAGAAAAAAAAAGGAGGGAAGGAAGGAAGGAACGAGGGAGGGAGGGTGTGAGGGAAGGAAGGTAGGTGGGAGGGAGGAGGAAGGAAGGGAGAAAAAAGGAGGGGAGGAAAGAAGGAAAAGAAGGAGGGAAGGAAGGAAGGAAGGAAGGAAGGAGGGAGTGAAGGAAGGAAGGAAGGGAGGTGGGAGGGAGGGAGGAAGGAAGGAAGGAAGGAGGGAGGGTGGGAGGGAAGAAGGAGGGTGGGAGGGAGGGAAGAAGGAAGGAGGCAGGGAGGGAGGGCTGGAGGGAAGAAAGGAAGGAATGAGGGTGGAGGAAGGAAGGAAAGGAGGGAAGGAAGGAAGGAGAGAAGGAGGGAGTGAAGGAAGGAAGGGAGGTGCGAAGGAAGGAGGGAAGGAGGGAAGGAAGGAATGAGGGTGGAGGAAAGAAGGAAGGAAAGGAGGGAAGGAAGGAGGGAGGGTGGGAGGGGAGGAAGGAAGGAAGGAAGGAAGGAAGGAAGGAAGGAAGGAAGGAAGGAAGGAAGGAAGGAAGGAAGGAAGGAAGGAGCTTGCACACAGAGAGCAAACTTTGTGATCCAGCTGATAAAGATTTGTAGTGTCTGTTAATGTTTGACTCTTGTTCCAGATTGTTGGTTCCAGAGTTCAGAGCTGCTGTTCTGTGATCAGATTCCCTTAAAGAAGACTTCAGGTTAAAGATGAATACAGAGAGTTGACACCTTAAAAAGCTCCTGCTGTCACTTCCATGTTTGTTCTTCTTCTGGTTGGTTTCCTGCTTGAAGCTGCTCATTCATTTCACCTTCACTCATCAGCTAAAGGTAACGTCCTCCATCCTCCCTCCTTTCCTTCCCTCCTTTCCTTCCCTCCTTTACTTCCTCCATCCTCCCTCCTTTCCTTCCTTCTTCCTTCCTCCTTCCTTCCCTCCTTTACTTCCTTCTCCTTCCCTCCTTTCCTTCCTTCTTCCTTCCCTCCTTACTCCCTCCTTTCCTTCTCTCCTTTCCTTCCTTTACTTCCTTCTCCTTCCTTCTTCCTTCCTCCTTCCTTCTTCCTACCTCCTTTCCTTCCCTCCTTCCTCCCTCCTTTCCTTCCTTCTTGCTTCTCTTACTCCCTCCTTTCCTTCCTTCTTCCTTCCCTCCTTACTGCCTCCTTTCCTTCCTTCTTCCTTCTCTCTTTCTTTCCTCCTTCCCTCCTTCCTTCCCTCCTTCCTCCTTCCTCCCTCTTTTCCCTCCTTCCTTCCTCCCTCCTTTCCTTGCTTGAAGCTGCTGATTCATTTCACCTTCACTCATCAGCTTGATTCAGATGATTTTCAGCATCTAAAGGTAACGTCCTCCATCCTCCCTCCTTTCCTTCCCTCCTTTCCTTCCCTCCTTCCCTCCTTCCTGCATCTAAAGGTAACGTAAGCAACAGTTTCATCATGTTTGTGTCAGCAGCTGTTAAAATGATGTGATAACAGTACAGATGGAAGTTATACTGATGACTTATGTTCATTTGTTGATGCATTGATGGAATGAACTAAACTACAGAAGAAATAAGAAAAGCTGAAATCAAACATCTTTATTTCACATGTCAAAGTTTGATGTGAAATAAAGTCATGTTCTGTTTCTATAAATCGTGTCTCAGTGAGTCTGAGAAGTTTCTGCTCTTTATATTTCTGATGGAGACGATGTTCTACACATGCAATGATCCCTTCACTAAACTGAAGACATACTGCAAAGTGTTGGAGTTGCTGCTGTGTTGTAGTAGGAAGGAAGGAAGGAAGGAAGGAAGGAAGGAAGGTAGGAAGGAAAGGAGGGAGGAAGGTAGGAAGGAAGGAAGGAAGGAAGGAAGGTAGGAAGGAAAGGCCCATCAGGAAGGAAAGGAAAGGAAAGGAAGGAAGGTAGGAAGGAAAGGAGGGAGGGAGGAAGGAAGGTAGGAAGGAAAGGCCCATCAGTGTCTTGAAGAAACTCAATAATTTCTTTTCCAATGAAAGTTTTCACATGTTATGAACCAGATGTTTAAAATTCCTCATACCTCCAAAAACAAAAGAAATCCTTTTTAAAATAATAAATGGTGTTTATCCATCCAGTGACTGGTTAAGAAATTGTGTTTCATGATGAAACTACTGATCATTTATTTTTCCATTGTTTGTATTCTGATGTCTACTTGATTCACAAGTTCAAACATATGAAGGTTTAATGTTTCTCTCTTATATTAAAGCTCTGAAACTCATTAAAAATCAAACTGCAGTGCAACTATTTAGCATAATAGAAGAATATGATTTAAAGAATAAACCCAAGCCCTTTTCATTTATTCACTTTTAACTTCATTTTATTTAATTGTCATTTATCATTTATTTTTTATTAGTCTTTTCTGTATTTCAGCTGTTCCTTTATAACAACTTAATAATCTTGGTGTCATGATGTTTGTATGAATAAAAACTGTTGAATAAAAAAACTCCAGAGACTTGCTGGTTAAATAAAGATTTAAAAAAAACATAAACCCCTCCCACTGTCAGTCTCATGTTTGTTCCTCTTTTGTTCGGTTTCCTGTTTGAAGCTGTTGATTCATTTCTGTTAATGTTTGACTCTTGTTCCAGATTGTTGGTTCCAGAGTTCAGAGCTGCTGTTCTGTGATCAGATTCCCTTAAAGAAGACTTCAGGTTAAAGATGAATACAGAGAGTTGAGACCTTAAAAAGCTCCTGCTGTCACTTCCATGTTTGTTCTTCTTCTGGTTGGTTTCCTGCTTGAAGCTGCTCATTCATTTCACCTTCACTCATCAGCTAAAGGTAACGTCCTCCATCCTCCCTCCTTTCCTTCCCTCCTTCCCTCCTTCCTGCATCTAAAGGTAACGTAAGCAACAATTTCATCATGTTTGTGTCAGCAGCTGTTAAAATGATCTGATAACAGTACAGATGGAAGTTATACTGATGACTTATGTTCATTTCTTAACTGTATTCTTAAAAAGTCTCCAATCATCTGAATTTTATGCTTTAAAATGTTTTGACAGATTGATTCGATATGAAGATAACGTTACTTCTATAAAGTTATTTTAACTTCAGTTTCTCTTTTAAATGTGCGACGCAGAAGTGACTGTTAGAAAGAGGAAGTGAACAGGAAGACATGACTCCATATATGGGGGTGAAACATGTGACTTTACATGAATGTGTACGTGACAGGCTGAACTCTTGTGGTCGCTGCTGTTTGTGGAGACTGAAAGTATGAAATGTTTGTGTGAGCTGTTTCCAGACTGCAGGACAGAAAATAGTCTTAACTGGCTCCAAAGGGACCAAAGGAGGTCCAGGTTGTTGGTGCTTTGGTCTGTGGCTTTAAAGATTCCCTCCAGATCAGATTTAAGATGTAAAACACTTAGAATAAGAATTTGTGTCTGATGTGATTTTTATACAAAACAAAGTTAAGTCATCTTATTAAAGTCATGAATATGTATGTATATGGGCTCTTAGATGGTTCCTTTTTTCGGAGCCAAACTGGTTGTGCACTCTTGACCTCATGTCTTCTATGCTGTAACCACATTGTTGTGGTTTGAGTCAGATGTCAGAAGGATGCATCTCTGCAGCCAGTGATACGTGACTTTACATCAATGTGTACGTGACAGGCTGAACTCTTGTGGTATAAAATGAGAGTCTTTATGTGTATTCAGTAAATGATTGTTTGAAGCCGTCATATCTCTGAGTGTAACATGTAGAGTCAGGACTGCTTTCTTTTATGGAGCCCCAGTTGACTCCACATTCAAATAATGAATAAGTTAATTAATATGAAACATAACCTTATCATAATTTCATCTTCCTTATTTTGACAGTAACATTTTATTTAGTAACAGAACTTTTCAGACTTGTCTTTTATTTCATGGTTTTAAGCAAACATCACATCAGGCATACAGCTCAAACATCAGTTACATATGAGGAAATAAAGAATATGACATAATAAATCAATATAAACATCATTAAAGTCAAAGTAAATTAAAGGTGGTGTTCATATTCTAGTCAGAGGTTTCAGGGAGCAAAGTTTCATTGTTGTTTATCATTTATAGCTTTTTTATTATTTACTAGCTTGAGTGATTTTAATAGTTCACTTCTAGGAGGAAAGGTGCAATTTTCTCTTTATTAAGATTTCATATGTTTTCAGATGAGAAAGTAACGATGTAGATTCCCAATATGTGATGAGTTTATCCAGATAACACCTGTTTGTAAATCAGCTGTTAGCCTCTCATGTGACTCTGAGATGATGAGCGGTTATCTGAGGGAGAACATGACCAAATGAACTGATCAGTGCAGCTTCTTGGTGATTTTCCCCTGAGCTCTAATGTGAAGCGTTTTGATGGATGATATTATTCCCTTGAGTCTCACAGATTAAATCTAACTGTTGTAGCTGCCACATGTTGGTCTGAAGAGAAGCTTCATGTTTTACTGGACAGAACAACAGCACTGCTTCTCTATATACAGATATCACCAGATTTGCAATGAATATAAATGTATTCATTTATTAGACAAAGACAAGCTGGTTGTTTAGCAGCTGGAAGACACCAAAGAGGAGGAAATATTTAATATTAACGTAATTCAACCATATAACCTTCTGAAATAACATCCTTATTGTCCAACACTGACTAAAGGCCACAAACATGATATGATTATAGAAACTCTGTTTAATGTGTTTATGGCTCAGTTTAGACTCACAGCTCACAGTTAAGTGGAAAAAGTTCAGTGACTTATTTTATGGCTTTACATCCACCTGACCTGTGGTCAATAAGATTAATAAGATATCATAAATATAACTGATAACTTTTATCTACAGTAAATGATTGTCTGAAGCTGTCATGTCCCTGTCAGTCTTTATGTGTATTCAGTAAATGATTGTGAGTGTAACATGTAGAGTCAGGACTGGTTGTTTAGCAGCTGGAAGACACCAAAGAGGAGGAAATATTTAATATTAATGTCAGACGTCCAGTCTGCTGTTAAAGTCAGTCACTGATGTCCAATGTAAAGCTGCTCACTGCTCCCTGCAGTAAACAGCTGATACTGAGACTAAAGGCTCACTGTCCCATCATTCACTGAACCTGCTGATACTTAATAAACTAGCTGGCAGCTCATTTGTTCACCTCATCATGTTAGAATCATGTTTGAGTATCAGGTTACTTGTTCCATGGAAACATCATCATATTCTCCACATAGATAATAATCAGAACCAGGATATGGATGATATGTGTCCTCAACTCCATAAAAGAGCCTGATGATAAACAAACATCTATGAGCTGAACTCTGCTGCAAGCTTCACTGCTTTAATATCATCTTGATGCTTTTGGACTTTGACTGTGAAGTTATGAGAGTGTGACAGCGTCCTCAGATTGATGATGAAGGACTGATGAAGGAGAATCAGCTGCAGCTTCTCTCTGTGTTTCCTCTACAGGTGAAGGTAGAACCACTCTGTGACCACATGTGGATCTGAATTCACCTGGTGAGTATTTTCTTCTTTCTGACACACAGCTGGATGAAAATAGATGCATGTCATCAGTTTTTAAACACAAGTGAACTATAACTTGCTGCATATGAGCTCTGTAGTGGACAAAAATACAACTGTATGAAAAGGAATCTAGTTAATGCAGTTTCTTCAACATGTATCCACAGTGTAAATCTTACAGTAATGACTAACTGTGGCGCCATCTGGTGGTAGAATAAAGAATGACAGTGTGGTAGACAGCAGTGTGTGTGTGATGTGCAGCTGGTTGTAATGAATGAGCATGTTGTTGTGTTTGTGTGAAGGTGTTTCTCTGCTATGGATCAGAGTGAGGACAGAGAGGAGGGAGTCCCTCCCTCTAAAAGCTCTCTGTGTGGGGAACATGACAGCCAGACCAAAGCTCAGAGGTGAGATGAGGATCTCTAACTGTCCATCACTGTTCTCCACTCACATCACTCCACCATCATTATTCACACTCAAAGCTCTGTGTGTGTTGTGTTGAAGGACAGAGAAACAGCACAGACCAGACTCTGATGAACTCAGCCTACCTGAACCTCAGAAGTTCAGTGATGGACATAAATCAGCTGATCAGAGGTAAGAATGTAAAATCTTTGTTTCTGTTAGTTTCCATCACACCTCAGAAAATGTTGAAGTCTTTGTCATGAAGTCATGAACCACTTCTCATTCTTTCTCTGTAGTGTTGAAAACATGAAGTACAGCACCACATCATCAGATCTCAGTATGTTTTAAGGTTGATATGATCGTTCTGACTGATTGTCTGAATGCAGGTTTCTTCTTACTGATGTCACTGTGGTCCCACATTTCAGAGTTAATTTAATGAGCCCAGTGTTGTTAGTTCTGATAGAAATGAGATCAAACTCATAGCAGGAGATCATGTTTGAGCAGACTGTGTCCTGGAAGATCAGAGATGCATCTGTGCTCTCTAAGCTAGTTAGTCAAGCTAACAATGTCAGTTTGTTGTAGCTGTGTGGATCAGTTTCTTACTGCAGGTTTATGTAGAAACACCTGATGTGTCGTAGCTGTCGTCCAACAAAACACACAATCTTCAGGATCAACACTGTAGTTACACTTGTTTTTTCTCTTCTCTGTTTCCATCAGGATCCATCAGCAGAGACCAGATTCTCCTGAACCCAGCTGTGTGTCCATGAAGAGTGACTGGTCTAATGATCGACCTATTCACTTCAAACATGAACATCAGTCAGCTGATCAGAGGTCAGACTTTAAAATGTTTGTCTGTTATTATCCAACTCTCATAAGAAGAAGTTTGATTGACTGAAACAGTTTTTACACACAATGTCCTCATGAACACGAACACACACACTCCTCCTACAAACACTTTTCTAGAAACCACAAACTTTATGTGTATAACAGTTTTTAAACAGAGGTACAAAGTCTTTACAGAGACAAATGATCAGAGGTCAGACAGAACAGCCTGTGAGTGTTTTACCTGGATCCACTGTGATAGAACACAACACCTTTAACACTGAGTGTCATTATTTATTCTGAGACTTCATCTTTTCTTCACAGAGTTCATCAGCAGAGCTCAGAGGTTCTCAGTGGTCAGTCTGTCCAGCAGCATCAAACACAGCTGGACTCCATATTTATGGTGTGTAAATGTAAAGCACAGCTACTACTGCTAACTACAACAGCCACAGACTAAATACTAAACTACCATTCTGGTCCTAACAGTCTCCATGCTGCACTCTGTAGACCAGCAGCTTTTCAGTCTGTCACTGATCATCTGATGTTGACTTCTACCAGTTACATTTACATTTGATTGTGTTCCAGCTGCTGGAGGAGAACATCAGCAGGTTTGTGAAGAACGAACTGAAGAAGATGCAGAAGGCTCTGAGTCCAGATTACCCAGAATGCTTAGAGAGTCAGAGTGAGGATGAGGAGGTGTTGGACAGTGAGGAGGAAGAGCAGAGGAGGAGCAGCAGAGAGGCATTTCTGAAGATCACAGTGCACTTCCTGAGGAGAATGAAGCAGGAGGAGCTGGCTGAGCGTCTGCAGAGCAGTAAGAGGATTTTAACAGATTTAACATGATGGAGAGGAAATGGAGGCAACATGGGAGAGGTTTATATTTCAAACTCTGCTGTTAATATGATGCACACATCTGCATCAGATCTATGAATTCTTCTGAGCTGAAAACAGTCAGAAACTGTTCGTCATCAACTGATGAGCTGAATAGATTTCATAGTGGAGGAAAATATAAACATCTGCAGTTTAATGTTGACATTCTACCAATTTACTGTAGAATCATCTGATTGATTTCATTTGTTGTTTGTTCATTCAGGAACATTCAGACCTGCAGATTGTCGACATAAACTCAAGTCTAACCTGCAGAAGAAGTTCCAGTGTGTGTTTGAGGGGATCGCTAAAGCAGGAAACCCAACCCTTCTGAATCAGATCTACACACCGCTCTACATCACAGAGGGAGGAACTGCAGAGGTCAATGATGAACATGAGGTCAGACAGATTGAAACAGCATCCAGGAAACCAGACAGACCAGAAACAACAATCAGACATGAAGACTTCTTTAAAGCCTCACCTGGAAGAGATGAACCAATCAGAACAGTGATGACAAAGGGAGTGGCTGGCATTGGGAAAACAGTCTTAACACAGAAGTTCACTCTGGACTGGGCTGAAGACAAAGCCAACCAGGACATACACTTCACATTTCCATTCACTTTCAGAGAGCTGAATGGGCTGAAAGAGAAAAAGTACAGCTTGGTGGAACTTGTTCATCACTTCTTTACTGAAACCAAAGAAGCAGGAATCTGCAGGTTTGAAGAGTTCCAGGTTGTGTTCATCTTTGACGGTCTGGATGAGTGTCGACTTCCTCTGGACTTCCACAACACTGAGATCCTGACTGATGTTACAGAGTCCACCTCAGTGGATGTGCTGCTGACAAACCTGATCAGGGGGAAACTGCTTCCCTCTGCTCGCCTCTGGATAACCACACGACCTGCAGCAGCCAATCAGATCCCTCTTGAGTGTGTCGGCATGGTGACAGAGGTCAGAGGGTTCACTGACCCACAGAAGGAGGAGTACTTCAGGAAGAGATTCAGAGATGAGGAGCAGACCAGCACCATCATCTCCCACATCAAGACATCACGAAGCCTCCACATCATGTGCCACATCCCAGTCTTCTGCTGGATCACTGCTACAGTTCTGGAGAATGTGTTGAAAAGAAGAAAGAGAAGAGAGCTGCCCAAGACCCTGACTGAGATGTACATCCACTTCCTTGTGGTCCAGTCCAAACTGAAGAACATCAAGTATGATGGAGGAGCTGAGACAGATCCACACTGGAGTCCAGAGAGCAGGAAGATGATTGAGTCTCTGGGAAAACTGGCTTTTGAGCAGCTGCAGAAAGGCAACCTGATCTTCTATGAATCAGACCTGACAGAGTGTGGCATCGATATCAGAGCAGCCTCAGTGTACTCAGGAGTGTTCACACAGGTCTTTAAAGAGGAGAGAGGGCTGTACCAGGACAAGGTGTTCTGCTTCATCCATCTGAGTGTTCAGGAGTTTCTGGCTGCTCTTCATGTCCATCTGACATTCATCAACTCTGGAGTCAATCTGCTGGCAGAAAAACAAACATCCTGGGCTGAAGCGTTCAGAGGCGAATCAATACGTCTCTACCAGAGAGCTGTGGACGAGGCCTTAAAGAGTCCAAATGGACACCTGGACTTGTTCCTCCGCTTCCTCCTGGGTCTTTCACTGCAGACCAATCAGACTCTCCTACGAGGTCTGCTGACACAGACAGGAAGTAGCTCAAAGAGCAATCAGAAAACAGTTGAGTACATCAAGAAGAAGATCAGTAAGAATGTGTCTGCAGAGAGAAACATCAATCTGTTCCACTGTTTGAATGAACTGAATGATCGTTCTCTAGTGGAGGAGATCCAACGGTACTTGAGATCAGGAAGTCTCTCCACAGATAAACTGTCTCCTGCTCAGTGGTCAGCTCTGGGCTTCATCTTAATGTCATCAGAAAAAGATCTGGATGTGTTTGACCTGAGGAAGTACTCTGCTTCAGAGGAGGCTCTTCTGAGGCTGCTGCCAGTGGTCAAAGCTTCACATAAAGCTCTGTAAGTGGATGAAACACTGGATATTTGAACAAGTTCAAAAATGTTTAATTTAAAATATGATGAATAAAATATTTTGTGTTCATTACTAATCCTTTCTTCAGGCTGAATGGCTGTAACCTCTCAGAGAGAAGCTGTGCAGCTCTGTCCTCAGTTCTCAGCTCCCAGTCCTCTAGTCTGAGAGATCTGGACCTGAGTAACAACAACCTGCAGGATTCAGGAGTGAAGCAGCTTTCTGCTGGACTGGAGAGTCCACACTGTGGGCTGGAAACTCTCAGGTCAGCATAGAACAGCTATAATCCTGTTGTACTGAACAATGAAAATAAATATTAATGTTAATTATTCTGCACATCTGTAGGATTCTGGTACTTACAGTATATGATTAAAACAATATGTTATCAACCTTTTTATATTTCCAGTCTGTCAGGATGTCTGATCACAGAGGAAGGCTGTGCTTCTCTGGCCTCCTCTCTGAGCTGCAACCCCTCCCATCTGAGAGATCTGGACCTGAGTAACAACAACCTACAGGATTCAGGAGTGAAGGAGCTTTCCACTGGACTGAAGAGTCCAAACTGTACACTAGAAGCTCTCAGGTCAGAATGACAAAAAAACTGGTTCTACGTGTTGTTTTACATTCAGATTAATGCAATTATTTTGTACGTCATCTGTAGGATTCAGGTATTTATATGATCAAAAACATTGTGTTATCAACCGTTTTATATTTCCAGTCTGTCAGGATGTCTGATCACAGAGGAAGGATGTGCTTCTCTGGCCTCAGCTCTGAGCTGCAACCCCTCCCATCTGAGAGATCTGGACCTGAGTTACAACAACCTGCAGGATTCAGGAGTGAAGCAGCTTTCTGCTGGACTGGAGAGTACAAACTGTGAACTGGAAACTCTCAGGTCAGAATAGAGCAGCAATAATCCGGTTGTACTGGACAATGACAATGAATATTAATGTTAATTATTCTGCACATCTGTAGGATTCTGGTACATATGTGATTAAAAACATTGTGTTATCAACATTTTTATGTATCCAGTCTGTCAGGATGTCTGATCACAGAGGAAGGCTGTGCTTCTCTGGCCTCAGCTCTGAGCTGCAACCCCTCCCATCTGAGAGAGCTGGACCTGAGCTACAATCATCCAGGAGACTCAGGAGAGAAGTTACTATCTGCTGGACTGGAGGATCCACACTGGAGACTGGACACTCTCAGGTAGGTGTAGAGTATGTTCAGTATGGTATGAGTGATGTAATCTAAACCAATCAGAGATCACTTTGGGGGAGGCAGACTGTAGCCACATTCGGTGAGGAGAGCTGTGTGTGGGTGTGAAGTAGAAAACTAAGGGTGAGGCTGAATAGTGTTTTTTGTTTAGGAAGCTTCCTAACCGAGTGAAATGACCCAGAAGTATCTAAATGGCATCTATGACAAGAGCTGGTTGAATTCTCTAAATGCTCAGGAACGATGATTCAGTGCTTCCTTTCTAACCTCCTTTAGCACAGAGTACACCTGACCATCCTTTATGAAAGGAGAGGAGATAATACTGTCCCACAATTCCTTGTGGCAGCAATATTTAACACGACCAAGTGACGTAGCATTCACAAACTCAAACCATTAAACCCACATTAAATGTCCACAGTGGTCTCTGTGTGTCCTCTGTCCAAAGCTGTGTTCAACATGTTTAATAACTGGATAAACTAATATTAGGGGAGGGGAAATATATCCATTATACGATATACATCGATTCACAAAAGTCAAGAATCAATTATTTAAACGTTAGTTAATAACTTTATGTTGACGGCATGGACAGACGGGTCTCAGGTACGGACTAGGGCTGCAGCTATCCATTATCTTTGTAATCGATTATTCTATCAATTATTTCATCGATTAACCGAGAAAACTTATAAATGATTTTGCCTCATTAAATAGCAAACCTAAAAATGAGAAAAAGGACAAAAAAGACAATCAAGTGGGTTTTATTCCAAACTAAACCCATTTATTGCATTTAACTTCAGTACCTTCTGAAACAAATACATGAACTTACTTTTAGTGGGACTGATTTTAATTTTTGCATCATTAGGCCACCGTACATTTTAACCCTGTAAGACCCAGATATAGAAAAAAACGAGTAAAAACATTTTGACCCCTCAGATATTGTTTTAGGAGGCATCTGATGTAGAAATGAAAGAGTTTTCAAATTTATACATTTTAGTAAGTTTTTAGGGAAATGTTGGGAGCAGGATTTCTGTATTTGTCACTTTGTCTGAACAGATATACAGAACATTTAAGCATTCATTTGCAGGGTTGATTGCTTACTTAGCCCCATAACAGTATATATCATCAGTAATAATCACACATCAATCATAATTTATTAATAAACAGTTATTGATAAAAATACTTGAAAAATTGTATTTACAAAACTTTTTCTTTTTGCCACTTCTTAGCCATGTTCACTTTCAATGTGGTTTGAATGAAGGTTGTCTCAGTCCCAGTCTATGTTGACTAGCAGTGATAGTATTCTGCTCTCTACTTATCATACTAAAAGGAACACATGCATCCCCCCAGAGCACTTACAGGTTCACATTCAGGACCATTGGCAAGGTGCTACTTCAGCAAACCCTCAGAAAAATAGCTCAGGATCATTTAGAAGTTAAAAAATTGAAAATCACATTTAAAACTTGAGTCATGAATCATCTAACACTTTAAATTTCTACTATAATTAGTTTCAATTAGTGAACGTGTGAGAAGTGCAGTGTCCTTATGTAATGTGTAAGGAGCACAGGCTAGTTTGACTACCACAACATAGACATAACAAGCTCTAATATTATGTGGAATAAAATACCAGATGGAGGTTGGTGCTTAATCCACTTTATTTTGAAAGTATTGTTGAAGTCAATAAAATGTAATAATTCAAATCCTTCTTTTTTAGGTGATGGTGTCATCTCTTTAAAAATAGAAATATCTTGTATGTTGCTGTTTAAAACCTGAAATGATATTAACTCTTCAACTCTCAAGCTAATTATTCCTTGTTTCATCGTTGTTGACATTTCTTCCTTATCGATACATTCAAGTAAAATTCAGTTAAACCATCAATCTCAGGTATGAACACACAGGTGGACACTCTCAGGTCACATTTAAGGGTTCATTTTAACAGTAAATGTAGTTTTAGTCATAATTGAGTCATGTACATTGTTTTAGTTTTAGTGGACTAAATATCATTAGATTATAGATTATAGTCTATATAATATAATAAAGTTTAAAGGATAATGCTTTTTTAAAGTTAGTGTTGAATGAGTGAAGTCATTATTCCTACTAGATGAAATGAATGTTATATTTATCTGTTATTGAATGGTAGGAAGGTTTGAATGGTTCATACACACAGACATATCTTTATTTACCTGGCTTGGCCATAAAAGAGCATCTCAATAGCAATAATCAGCTGCTAATGTTACTTCAAGTTTGAAGTGGAGACAGATGACAGAATAAAGTCCAGTGTGTCTCTCTGTTATATTTAGTTTTCTGATTCATCATCTAGTTAAAAATCTGTTAATTATCCGTCTGATCAACAAAAGAAACAGAAACAACTTTCTTCATTTATCAGACACATTTTTCTTTTCATGTTATTTCCTCCATTAACTGTTATTATGGATGGATATTATATGTTGTTATGGATCAAATGAACATAAGGAAGAGTTTGTCTGTCACATTTTAAACATATTTATATTTGACATAATGTGTCATCATTTCCATGTGAGCGTCTGGTTTGATATGAGTTTACTTAGTTTATTGAGTTACATCATATCAATTATTCCTCAAACATTCAACCTAATAAAACAAATCAGTATTTAAAAACACTCTGGTCATATTCAGAGTTATTAAATAATTAATTCACAATCAGAATATCAATAAATAGCCTTCAGATACAAATAATGAATAAATAACATTCTGCCAGTAGTAATGTTTCATATGTTTCTGAGCAGCACACAGTAGATACACAGCAGGAATGTTTGTTAAATAGATATAATATGATATAATATAATATAATATAACATAATATAATATAATATAATATCAAGGTTCATGATCTCCTGATGTCCCTGAACTCATCAGAGTCCATCTGTTATTTTATTATTGATGTATTTACTGTTTATTATAAAGAAGTTCACTTGTATCATGAACTTTATTTAGAACTTTCTAACTTGTGGTTGTTTCTTCTTATTGTGTCTTTCAACTATTATTATTATTATATATTCAAACCAAATGAATGAACACATGGAATAATTACAGTCAAATGTTTTGCTGTCTTATAGCTGCATTTATTCTCTGATCACTTCAAAAATGCTCCTTTTGTCTCCTTTTGATATTGAAGTGATGACTGGCTCTATCCTCAGGACAACATGCAGAGATCAATATTTAATCTAGTGATTTATCATGTGGGAGGACATATTTGTTCATCACATCTTCTTCTTCAGGTCTTTTCCTCTCAGACTTCAGTGAAAGAATCCAGCAGACAGTTGAGACAGATGAGTTTCAGCCTGTTTCTGTGTCACTCTGACAAACTGAGGAACACTGCTTCATGTTGAACAGCAGTTAGGACTCATGTTGGATAGAAAATCATTCTGACTGTGTTTCTTCCTCCAGGGTGGACCATGGTGGAGAGCACAGGTTAAAACCTGGTCTGAAGAAGTGTAAGTGTGGATTGAATTTGATTCATGACAACTAAACAGCACACAGTCAGTTTCTCTTTAAATACAAAGTTGGTCTTTGTGGTATTTATTCATTAAAACATTACTGACAAAATGTGTCATCATGAAACTTTATAGAAATGAACAACAGATCAGAAGTTAAACAGAGAATAAATCCATCAGGTGTGTCAGATGATAAACTGCTGCTGTGTTGTTTCTTCTTCTCTTCATCAGATTTCTGTGAACTCACACTGGACACAAACACAGTGAACAAAGGACTCAAACTGTCTGATAACAACAGGAAGGTGACAGAGGTGGAGGAGGATCAGTCATATCCTGATCATCCAGACAGATTTGATGTCTGGACTCAGCTGCTGTGTAGTAATGTTCTGACTGGTCGCTGTTACTGGGAGGTCGAGTGGAGAGGAGGAGTTAAAATATCAGTGAGTTACAGAAGAATCAACAGGAAAGGAGACAGTGATGACTGTATGTTTGGATGGAACGATAAGTCCTGGAGACTGAAGTGCTCTGATGATGATGGTTACTCTGTCTGTCACAATAAGACAGTAACATCCATCTCCTCCTCCTCCTCCTCCTCCTCCTCCTCCTCCTCTGTCTCTAACAGAGTAGCAGTGTATGTGGACTGTCCTGCTGGCACTCTGTCCTTCTACAGAGTCTCCTCTGACACACTGATCCACCTCCACACCTTCAACACCACATTCACTGAACCTCTGTATGCTGGGTTTGGGTTCTTGTCTGATTCCTCAGTGTCTCTGTGTCCCCTGTGAGTGAGAGTCTCTTCCTGTGTGTGAAGATGTAAATAAATAACTTTGAGAAGTTTGAGTAACATTATTTTCATTGCTGGTTAAAATTCAAGCCGAAGCAAACACAACGAGCTTCTGTAACATTGATCTGATTATTAAAATAAAAAGCAGTTTGAACTTGAAGCTTTTGGTTTTCTGTTTGTTTTTGACACCAGCAGGACTCCGTACATCTCAGCTCTCTGTTTTTACTTTATTGAACAACAGCAGAATATACAAACATACGGGTAAACATTAATATCAGTTAAATATGTAATAATATGAGGAAATGAACAACATGAGAGCAAATCTTAAAACAATTTAAACATCCACACACACACACACACACACACACACACAAGCTAACAAACAAGCTAACAGCAGACAGAAGCAAGAACAACATGAAGCAGATTAGCAATAAGAAGCTAGCAGGACAAAGACAATAAACACTTTATAAAAAGCCACAAAGCAACAATAAGGCTTCTGTGGCTTCAAATTAAAATCATCTGTGAGCTGTAGAAAAACTTGTGTTTTATTCTTTCTTTGAAAAGTTTGTGTAATATTCTTCTTGTTAAACTTTTGATCTGTTAGTTCAGGTCCATCTAACATCAGTGAAGGCTGATTCTTCTTTTCATCTTTACTTCTGTGACTTTTCACAAGTTTAATGAATTCATGGTTACAGCAGAAGTGAAAGAGTTCATATTACTGAATCATCACTCACATTATGAAACTATAAGAGACACAATAAACATCATCCATGACGTCATGTTTACTATTTAAAGTGTGGGTGACGTCACTCAGCGCGCCTGTGGGCGGGGCGTCGGGTTTCTCTTCCTGTGTGTGAGCAGGTGAGACACACCTGATGGTTTGATGAGAGACTCACATGGGTGGTGCATATTCAAAATGTGGTGGATAAATGTAAAAAAGTCTTAAATGTGATGAGGTGTTTGGTGGGGTATGCCTGGGGGGCAGACAGGAGTGCGCTAAAAGCCATATATTGTGGGTTGATTAGGTCTATTTTAGATTATGGGGCAGGCACATCCCTGAGAAAGCTAGACATTATTCAATATCAGGTATTGAGGCTATGTACAGGGGCTTTTAAAACAACTCCAGACCATCCAACAAAATGCACTTTAGAACCGTGTTGGGAAAAGGGAAAAAGGGACAGTAAAAGTTTTGGTTGGACAACACAGGAAACAGAAGAGATTGAAATAGCACATTTAGATGTAAGTCAGACAGTACCATTATCAATCGTTCCACCTTGGGTTTTGCCAAATGTCACAGTAGATTTTACACTACTAAAGCAGAAGATATGTATGAAGATGAAAGGCAGAGGTGGATTAGAAAACTTACAAAAAATAAGATACAGTATGATCTCAGAACAATGTTACAGGAACACGCTGGGAGTAGGTGTTGGCAATTAATGTTAGAGTTTATTAGAGTGAGTGGTTTAATGGGAGGGATATAAGTTCTTTGTTTTTTGTTTGTTTGTTTTTTTAATGTATTATTTATTTATTCATTTATTTATTTTTATTTTTATTGTAGTATTTATTTAGTTATTTTGTGAGGGTGTTATGGCCATTTTGATCCACACTCCATACCAGTAGGTGGCGGTAATGCACCAATTCGTTGTTTGCCAACCGCCATTAAACAGCAGACGAAGAAGAAGCAGCGACACACCTGAGCAGCAACAGACAGCAGCAGACGCTTTCATCACTTTGTCTTTTAAACTTTACTTCATATTTTACATTAAAGTGATCCGCGCGGAGCGGCAGCGCGAGACCGGAAACCAGAGCTACATCCGAGAGTCCGTGCACGCGCAGCAGCTGACGGCAGGTAAGTCAGAGTTTCAGTTACCATGGTGACTGACTCAGAGTTTCAGTTAGCTCTCTTTCCTCATCTCAGGGTTAAGAGCTGATAAAAGTCCTCACATTGTGTACTTTAGGAGAAGTTGTGATAATGTTTTAAAAAGACGAGTGAAGCAGTTATTAGATGTTTGGACTGAGCGCATCACTTCCTGCTGTGCTTTGTGTCGGCCAGCAGGTGTCAGTAGTGGAGCAGCTGAAGTCTGGAGAGGTGAACTCCATCTCAACACGACGGCTTTAAAAAGCTTCATCCAAAACTCGTCCAAACCTCAGACTGACTGATCAGAGACTCACATGTGATCAAACTGCTGCTGCTTCAAAAGTCGCCCCCTGCATGGAGAGTAGACGCTTTTACCATCTGGGAGGCGCTTCAGTACTCCCACAGCTTTTAAACAGCGCTACAAAAATTCCTTTATCCCTCTTTCCATCCAAGCACTGAACGCACTTTACAGAGGGAGATAGTCCTCGTCCATCCTAGTCCCCCCCTCCCTGGCTTGGACCTATTTATTTATTCATATTTATTAGTTTTTTCTTTTCTAAATTCATGTTTTTAATTCCAATCAATGAATGTAGTTGTTGTGTTTTAATGTGTTGTGTGATCTGTGTTGTCTTTTCTGTATTCCTGCTGCAAACTAAGTGGACAAAGAATCAAATGAATCTGAATCTGAATCTTCATCACATCTGAGCTCAGCTGCTCTGACCTGTAGATGATCACATGGTTCGTTACCACCATCTAGTGGACAGATAGCACAACTACATGTGATGTGTGATTTCTGACATGAACTTTATATATTTAATAACTTTATATATTTAATAACTTTATATATTTAATATAATAACTTTATATATTTAATATAATAACTTTATATATTTAATAACTTTATATATTTAATAACTTTATATATTTAATACAATAACTTTATATATTTAAAACAATAACTAAAGTACTGAAGGAAGGAGGGAAGGAAGGAAGGGAAGAAGGAAAGGAAAGGAGGGAGGAAGGAAGGAAGGTAGGAAGGAAAGGAGGGAAGAAGGAAGGAAAGGAGGGAGGAAGGGAAGGAAAGGAGGGAAGAAGGAAGGAAGGTAGGAAGGAAAGGAGGGAAGAAGGAAGGGAAGTAGGGAAGAAGGAAGGAAAGGAGGGAAGGTAGGAAGGAAAGGAGGGAAGAAGGAAGGAAAGGAGGGAGGAAGGGAAGGAAAGGAGGGAGGAAGGGAAGGGAAGGAAAGGAGGGAAGAAGGAAGGAGGGAAGAAGGAAGGAAAGGAGGGAGGTAGGAAGGAAAGGAGGGAAGAAGGAAGGAAAGGAGGGAAGAAGGAAGGAAAGGAGGGAAGAAGGAAGGAAGGAAGGAAGGAAGGAAGGAAGGGAAGGAAAGGAGGGAGGAAGGTAGGAAGGAAAAGGGGGAGGAAGGGAAGGAAAGGAGGGAAGAAGGAAGGAAGGTAGGAAGGAAAGGAGGAAAGAAGGAAGGAAAGAAGGAAAGGAAAGGAGGGAAGAAGGAAGGGAAGGAAGGAAGGAAGGGAAGAAGGAAAGGAAAGGAGGGAGGAAGGAAGGAAGGTAGGAAAGAAAGGAGGGAAGAAGGAAGGAAAGAAGGAAGGTAGGAAGGAAAGGAGGGAAGAAGGAAGGAAAGGAGGGAGGAAGGAAGGAAGGTAGGAAGGAAAGGCCCATCAGTGTCTTGAAGAAACTCAATAATTTCTTTTCCAATGAAAGTTTTCACATGTTATGAACCAGATGTTTAAAATTCCTCATACCTCCAAAAACAAAAGAAATCCTTTTTAAAATAATAAATGGTGTTTATCCATCCAGTGACTGGTTAAGAAATTGTGTTTCATGATGAAACTACTGATCATTTATTTTTCCATTGTTTGTATTCTGATGTCTACTTTATTCACAAGTTCAAACATATGAAGGTTTAATGTTTCTCTCTTATATTAAAGCTCTGAAACTCATTAAAAATCAAACTGCAGTGCAACTATTTAGCATAATAGAAGAATATGATTTAAAGAATAAACCCAAGCCCTTTTCATTTATTCACTTTGTGGCGATCACTCCCACAAAATGGTTTAATGATGATCTGTACGTTTTGTATTTCTTTGCCTTCTGTGTTATATTCCTGATTATGCAAAGTTTTTAAATATCATCTTAAAAAAAACCTTGATTATGTTATGGTATGTGATTGCCCATATTGTTTTTCTACTCACTTCCACCCCCGACCAGTCGAGCCAGCCAGTGGTTTAGCCCCATTAATACCACTCCCTCACAGTCCAGCCTCGCGCGGTTTTCATGTCGGGAGACTTAAGTCTGTATGGCGGGAGTTACAGATGAGTGAGCAGCAGGAGAGACGTGCTCTTCATGTCGTCCATGTCCGCAGCCTACCTCTGGCAAACAGCGCGTGTTGCAGTCCGCGTGTGTGTTCGCGTCCACTTTGGTTGCCCTCGTACGGTTTGGATACCGTGTCCTCTCCTCTCCTCAGGAAACCACCGAGCCACCGCCGTCCAAAGACCTCCGGACATCACTCTCCACTTTCCCCACTTACTCCGAAACCGTGAGTCGGCTGAAGCCGGGTGACCAAGTGTGTTTTTTCCGCTTATATTTTTCTTTTGTTTTGACTGGGTTTTTGGGGATGACTGGACTGTGCTAAACGGAGCTACTTCCTTATTTTGATTTTCGTTTGGGATTCCGGGAAAACCCGAGGTGGATTATTTTGCTTTATAAACTGAACTGTTTGAACTGAACTGGACTGATAACCGGAAAAACCCGGAACGGAGCACCCGGTACCATTATTCTTTTGTTTGGACCAGGACTGAGTTGTGAAGAGTTTTGTTTTGCTTGTGTGCTCTAATATTATTTTTGTGGAAATTCAAATGGTGGTGTGGTTGGCATTATTTAAGTGTTCCTTTTGTGTTGCATATCTATATAAAATGTGTTGTGGAACATTTCTTTTCTGGGGTCATGGTTTTAACATGTATCCTTTGTGGGGTTGAAGAATTAAATCTGCTTAAACCGCTACATAAATAAATGGCGCCCAATGTTAAAGGAACCTTGAAATACTAACTAAAAAAATTAATTAATTAATTAATTAATTAAGAAAAAAAAAAAAAAAAAAAAAAATCAAATACTCCAACAACAAATTGTGGTGGACATTAAGGACTGAACAAACACAGAACTGTGTTTGGGGAAATACAAAGTGTTTTATTGCGTGGAGACAAACTAAAAAGACTGCAAATAGCCAGTACTGGTTGCGGGCTATTAACTTCATTTTATTTAATTGTCATTTATAATTTATTTTTTATTTGTCTTTTCTGTATTTCAGCTGTTCCTTTATAACAACTTAATAATCTTGGTGTCATGATGTTTGTATGAATAAAAACTGTTGAATAAAAAAACTCCAGAGACTTCCTGTTTAAATAAAGATTTAAAAAACCATAAACCCTCCCACTGTCAGTCTCATGTTTGTTCCTCTTCTGGTTGGTTTCCTGCTTGAAGCTGCTCATTCATTTCACCTTCACTCATCAGCTAAAGGTAACGTCCTCCATCCTCCCTCCTTTCCTTCCCTCCTTCCCTCCTTCCTGCATCTAAAGGTAACGTAAGCAACAGTTTCATCATGTTTGTGTCAGCAGCTGTTAAAATGATCTGATAACAGTACAGATGGAAGTTATACTGATGACTTATGTTCATTTCTTAACTGTATTCTTAAAAAGTCTCCAATCATCTGAATTTTATGCTTTAAAATGTTTTAACAGATTGATTCGATATGAAGAAAACGTTACTTGTATAAAGTTATTATAACTTCAGTTCCTCTTTTAAATGTGTGACGCAGTTACAAAACGCAGCAAATAGACTTTTCATCAGAAGTGACAGTTAGAAAGAGGAAGTGAACAGGAAGACATGACTTCATATATGGGGGTGAAACATGTGACTACATGAATGTGTACGTGACAGGCTGAACTCTTGTGGTAGCTGCTGTTTGTGGAGACTGAAAGTATGAAATGTTTGTGTGAGCTGTTTCCAGACTGCAGGACAGAAAAGAGTCTTAACTGGCTCCAAAGGGACTAAAGGAGGTCCAGGTTGTTGGTGCTTTGGTCTGTGGCTTTAAAGATTCCCTCCAGATCAGATTTAAGATGTAAATAACCCAGAATACAGGAAATGACATATACTCTGTTAAAAGTCTTGTGGGGGAGGGGCATTGGCTTTTTCAGTGCTTTTGCAAAGAGAGCATTTATAATTAAAAGGGAAGAGCAGCTGTATGATTAGAATTAACAGAAAAGAGGAAAACTGTTGAAAGGCATTTCAAAGACCGGCTGTAAAAAACTAAGAGGCTGCAGTTGCTGTTTTCTCCGGACTAGAGATGCAACGGTATGTGTCCTCAACTCCATAAAACCTTAAATTAAAGGGAGGAGGAAATGTCAGCATTTGACATCCTGCAAAAATGTTTGTATCATAGTTTTATAAAAAGTTTCAGCCTTATTTTAATAACATAGTGTGAAGTGTTGATGTGAAAACTGTGAAAGACATTTGTTCAGTGTGTGTTCAGTTCTTTGGGGTTCTGTTTCCATCAGACAGACAACAGTGACATTAGTTTGTGGACAGATGAACATGAGTTTCCAGTGAAATCTGTCAGATTGGTTCATGTCCTCACAGAGAGTCTTGGCAGGTTCCTCCTGTGTGTTTGGAGCTGAACTCTGCTGCAAGCTTCACTGCTTTAATATCATCTTGATGCTTTTGGACTTTGACTGTGAAGTTATGAGAGTGTGACAGCGTCCTCAGATTGATGATGAAGGACTGATGAAGGAGAATCAGCTGCAGCTTCTCTCTGTGTTTCCTCTACAGGTGAAGGTAGAACCACTCTGTGACCACATGTGGATCTGAATTCACCTGGTGAGTATTTTCTTCTTTCTGACACACAGCTGGATGAAAATAGATGCATGTCATCAGTTTTTAAACACAAGTGAACTATAACTTGCTGCATATGAGCTCTGTAGTGGACAAAAATACAACTGTATGAAAAGGAATCTAGTTAATGCAGTTTCTTCAACATGTATCCACAGTGGAAATCTCACAGTAATGACTAACTGTGGTGCCATCTGGTGGTAGAATAAAGAATGACAGTGTGATAGACAGCAGTGTGTGTGTGATGTGCAGCTGGTTGTAATGAATGAGCATGTTGTTGTGTTTGTGTGAAGGTGTTTCTCTGCTATGGATCAGAGTGAGGACAGAGAGGAGGGAGTCCCTCCCTCTAAAAGCTCTCTGTGTGGGGAACATGACAGCCAGACCAAAGCTCAGAGGTGAGATGAGGATCTCTAACTGTCCATCACTGTTCTCCACTCACATCACTCCACCATCATTATTCACACTCAAAGCTCTGTGTGTGTTGTGTTGAAGGACAGAGAAGCAGCACAGACCAGACTCTGATGAACTCAGTCGGCCGTCTGTCAAGAATCTGCGGTCAATGTTTGAACATAAGAAGTTCAGTGATGAACATAAATCTGCTGATCAGAGGTAAGAATGTAAAATCTTTGTTTCTGTTAGTTTCCATCACACCTCAGAAAATGTTGAAGTCTTTGTCATGAAGTCATGAACCACTTCTCATTCTTTCTCTGTAGTGTTAAAAACATGAAGTACAGCACCACATCATCAGATCTCAGTATGTTTTAAGGTTGATATGATCGTTCTGACTGATTGTCTGACTGCAGGTTTCTTCTTACTGATGTCACTGTGGTCCCACATTTCAGAGTTAATTTAATGAGCCCAGTGTTGTTAGTTCTGATAGAAATGAGACCAAACTCATAGCAGGAGATGATGTTTGAGCAGACTGTGTCCTGGAAGATCAGAGATGCATCTGTGCTCTCTAAGCTAGTTAGCCAAGCTAACAATGTCAGTTTGTTGTAGCTGTGTGGATCAGTTTCTTACTGCAGGTTTATGTAGAAACACCTGATGTGTCGTAGCTGTCGTCCAACAAAACACACAATCTTCAGGATCAACACTGTAGTTACACTTGTTTTATCTCTTCTCTGTTTCCATCAGGATCCATCAGCAGAGACCAGATTCTCCTGAACCCAGCTGTGTGTCCATGAAGAGTGACTGGTCTAATGATCAACCTTATAACTTCAAACATGGACATCAGTCAGCTGATCAGAGGTCAGACTGTAAAATGTTTGTCTGTTATTATCCAACTCTCATAAGAAGAAGTTTGATTGATGTAGAAATGAATTCTTGACCTCAGTGATACATAACTGCAGTAAAAACTCTAAACAGTTTTACTAACTAAGTTCATTTCAGAACTTTCTGTTGTATCCCATGGTCTTCCTCAGTGAATGAGACTTACTCAGGTATCATCAAGTCAGATGTGAATGTCCTCTTTGATCTTTCTCTGACTGTCCATTGACTGCAGGTCAATGACCTTTGACCTCTTCCCAGTGGATACTGTGGAGTATTGTGTGTATTAAAGTCTCATATATCTTATTATTCTGATGTTGTTCAAAAACTATTAAAACAGGTCAGTGAGCCACAACTTCCCAATGCAGCTTTCAGCTTCACCAGCTCGTTGTGGCTCTGCACGAGATTTCTTGACAATGGAAAAATATAGAAAATAATGACCATACCTGAACAAATCCATTATCTGATGAAGGCTATGGGATACAGTTGAGAGCTGTAGGAATGACAACAGATGTTGAACTTAGAGTATTTACCACAGAAGAGGCATGAGAATAATTATGAGTGGGTTTTTATTTCCATCAGGATCCATCAGCAGAGACCAGATTCTCCTGAACCCAGCTGTGTGTCCATGAAGAGTGACCGGTCTAAGGGTGGACTTATTACCTTCAAACATGGACATCAGTCAGCTGATCAGAGGTCAGACTGTAAAATGTTTGTCTGTTATTATCCAACTCTCATAAGAAGAAGTTTGATTGACTGAAACAGTTTTTACACACAATGTCCTCATAAACACAAACACACACACTCCTCCTACAAACACTTTTCTAGAAACCACAAACTTTATGTGTATAACAGTTTTTAAACAGAGGTACAAAGTCTTTACAGAGACAAATGATCAGAGGTCAGACAGAACAGCCTGTGAGTGTTTTACCTGGATCCACTGTGATAGAACACAACACCTTTAACACTGAGTGTCATTATTTATTCTGAGACTTCATCTTTTCTTCACAGAGTTCATCAGCAGAGCTCAGAGGTTCTCAGTGGTCGGTCTGTCCAGCAGCATCAAACACAGCTGGACTCCATATTTATGGTGTGTAAATGTAAAGCACAGCTACTACTGCTAACTACAACAGCCACAGACTAAATACTAAACTACCATTCTGGTCCTAACAGTCTCCATGCTGCACTCTGTAGACCAGCAGCTTTTCAGTCTGTCACTGATCATCTGATGTTGACTTCTACCAGTTACATTTACATTTGATTCTGTTCCAGCTGCTGGAGGAGAACATCAGCAGGTTTGTGAAGAACGAGCTGAAGAAGATGCAGAAGGCTCTGAGCCCAGATTACCCAGAATGCTTAGAGAGTCAGAGTGAGGATGAGGAGGTGTTGGACGGTGAGGAGGAAGAGCAGAGGAGGAGCAGCAGAGAGGCATTTCTGAAGATCACAGTGCACTTCCTGAGGAGAATGAAGCAGGAGGAGCTGGCTGAGCGTCTGCAGAGCAGTAAGAGGATTTTAACAGATTTAACATGATGGAGAGGAAATGGAGGCAACATGGGAGAGGTTTATATTTCAAACTCTGCTGTTAATATGATGCACACATCTGCATCAGATCTATGAACTCTTCTGAGCTGCAAACAGTCAGAAACTGTTTGTCATCAACTGATGAGCTGAATAGATTTCATAGTGGAGGAAAATATAAACATCTGCAGTTTAATGTTTACATTCTACCAATTTACTGTAGAATTATCTGATTGGCTTCATTTGTTGTTTGTTCATTCAGGAACATTCAGACCTGCAGATTGTCGACATAAACTCAAGTCTAACCTGGGGAAGAAGTTCCAGTGTCTGTTTGAGGGGATTGCTAAAGCAGGAAACCCAACCCTTCTGAATCAGATCTACACACCGCTCTACATCACAGAGGGGGGGACTGCAGAGGTTAATGATGAACATGAGGTCAGACAGATTGAAACAGCATCCAGGAAACCAGTCAGACCAGAAACAACAATCAGACATGAAGACATCTTTAAAGCCTCACCTGGAAGAGATGAACCAATCAGAACAGTGATGACAAAGGGAGTGGCTGGCATTGGGAAAACCGTCTTAACACAGAAGTTCACTCTGGACTGGGCTGAAGACAAAGCCAACCAGGACATACACTTCACATTTCCATTCACTTTCAGAGAGCTGAATGGGCTGAAAAAGAAAAAGTACAGCTTGGTGGAACTTGTTCATCACTTCTTTACTGAAACCAAAGAAGCAGGAATCTGCAGGTTTGAAGAGTTCCAGGTTGTGTTCATCTTTGACGGTCTGGATGAGTGTCGACTTCCTCTGGACTTCCACAACACTGAGATCCTGACTGATGTTACAGAGTCCACCTCAGTGGATGTGCTGCTGACAAACCTCATCAGGGGGAAACTGCTTCCCTCTGCTCGCCTCTGGATAACCACACGACCTGCAGCAGCCAATCAGATCCCTCCTGAGTGTGTCGGCATGATGACAGAGATCAGAGGGTTCACTGACCCACAGAAGGAGGAGTACTTCAGCAGGAAATTCAGAGATGAGGAGCAGGCCAGCACCATCATCTCCCACATCAAGACATCACGAAGCCTCCACATCATGTGCCACATCCCAGTCTTCTGCTGGATCACTGCTACAGTTCTGGAGAATGTGTTGAAAAGAAGAAGGAGAAGAGAGCTGCCCAAGACCCTGACTGAGATGTACATCCACTTCCTGGTGGTTCAGTCCAAACTGAAGAACATCAAGTATGATGGAGGAGCTGAGACAGATCCACACTGGAGTTCAGAGAGCAAGAAGATGATTGAGTCTCTGGGAAAACTGGCTTTTGAGCAGCTGCAGAAAGGCAACCTGATCTTCTATGAATCAGACCTAACAGAGTGTGGCATCGATATCAGAGCAGCCTCAGTCTGCTCAGGAGTGTTCACACAGGTCTTTAAAGAGGAGAGAGGGCTGTACCAGGACAAGGTGTTCTGCTTCATCCATCTGAGTGTTCAGGAGTTTCTGGCTGCTCTTCATGTCCATCTGACATTCATCAAGTCTGGAGTCAATCTGCTGGAAGAAGAACAAACAACATCCCAGATACGTTTCTACCAGGGAGCTGTGGACGAGGCCTTAAAGAGTCCAAATGGACACCTGGACTTGTTCCTCCGCTTCCTCTTGGGTCTTTCACTGCAGACCAATCAGACTCTCCTACGACACCTGCTGACACAGACAGGAAGTAGCTCACAGACCAATCAGAAAACAGTCGAGTACATCAAGAAGAAAATCAGTGAGAATGTGTCTGCAGAGAGAAGCATCAATCTGTTCCACTGTCTGAATGAATTGAATGATCGTTCTCTAGTGGAGGAGATCCAACAGTCCCTGAGATCAGGAAGTCTCTCCACAGATAAACTGTCTCCTGCTCAGTGGTCAGCTCTGGGCTTCATCTTAATGTCATCAGAAAAAGATCTGGACGTGTTTGACCTGAAGAAATACTCTGCTTCAGAGGAGGTTCTTCTGAGGCTGCTGCCAGTGGTCAAAGCTTCACATAAAGCTCTGTAAGTGGATGAAACACTGGATATTTGAACCATTTATAAATACATTCAAGATAGATATAATAAATACATTATTTTGTGTTCATTACTAATCCTTTCTCCAGACTGAATGGCTGTAACCTCTCACAGAGAAGCTGTGCAGCTCTGTCCTCAGTTCTCAGCTCCCAGTCCTCTAGTCTGAGAGAGCTGGACCTGAGTAACAACAACATGCAAGATTCAGGAGTGAAGCAGCTTTCTGCTGGACTGGAAAGTCCACACTGCACACTGGAAACTCTCAGGTCAGGACATAGCAGCTATAATCCTGTTGTACTGAACACTGACAATAAATATTAATGTTAATTATTCTGCATATCTGTAGGATTCTGGTACAAATGTGATCAAAAGCATTGTGTTATCAACATTTTTATGTTTCCAGTCTGTCAGGATGTCTGATCACAGGGGCAGGCTGTGCTTCTCTGGCCTCAGCTCTGAGGTCCAACCCCTCCCATCTGAGAGATCTGGACCTGAGTAACAACAACCTGCAGGATTCAGGAGTGAAGCAGCTTTCTGCTGGACTGGAGAGTCCACACTGTACACTGGAAGCTCTCAGGTCAGAATAGAGCATCACCAGTTTCCCTGTCCTGAACAATGACAATAAAACTGGTTCTACATGCTGTTTTACATTCAGATTAATGTCAATTATTCTGTACATCATCTGTAGGATTCAGGTATTTATATGATCAAAAACATTGTGTTATCATCCTTTTTATATTTCCAGTCTGTCAGGATGTCTGATCACAGAGGAAGGCTGTGCTTCTCTGGCCTCAGCTCTGCGCCACAACCCCTCCCATCTGAGAGAGCTGGACCTGAGCTACAATCATCCAGGAGACTCAGGGGAGAAGTTACTGTATGCCAGACTGGCACACTGTACACTGGACACTCTCTGGTAGGTGTAGAGACTTTTAAAATGTAGATAAATGAATGGAAATTTTTTTTCTGTAAACTACAGATAAATTAATTCAATCAGTCGCCCCCCTCATGGCTTCATTGTTGAAAAAATGCACGCTAAAGTGCCCTCTTTGGAGCCAAAACATGTGCTAAGGTGCCCTCTTGGGAGCCAAAACACGTCCTAAGATGCCCTCTTGGGAGCCAAAAACACGTCCTAAGGTGCCCTCTTGGGAGCCAAAACACGTCCTAAGTTGCCCTCTTGGGAGCCAAAACACGTCCTAAGGTGCCCTCTTGGGAGCCAAAAACAGGTGCTAAGCTGCCCTCTTTGGAGCCAAAACAGGTGCTAAAGTGCCCTCTTGAGAGCCAAAACGCGTGCTAAGCTGCCCTCTTGAGAGCCAAAATGCGTGCTAAAGTACCCTCGTGAGAGCCAAAAGGTGTGCTAAGCTGCCCTCCTGCTTGGCAAAACACACGAAACTGCCCTCTTGGGTGGCAAAAACACGCACTAAAGTGCCCTCTTCAGTGGCCAGAACGTGCTGTATCTAAGGCTCTACGGTTGCTACGGCGTTTTGTCAATCTGCTTGGAAATTCTCAAAATGCCAAAATGTCCAAAAACCGAAAACACCGTGAGAGACACATAAGCCGGCAGATTCTGACAGTGTTTATTTTATTCAGATATTCCTTAAAATGAGCGAGTAAGCTCAGTGTGAACACAGAGTGAGATTCTTTTTTTAAAAAAAAAGACAATTACATTAGGGTCAATGGGGAGTGACAGGTGTTGCTGCCGGTCTCGGCCCCCTGTTTATATTTTGTGCAGACCCCGCCTGTCAACGTCACATTTTATGAATCCCAACACCTATGTCTACATTTTGACCAAAAATAATTTGTCTCCTTTTTACGGTTTGGCCGTGAGCTCGAGTTAAAAATAAAAATTAAGTTTATTTTTTACTGCTTCTCTCACTCAAGCTAACTGACGCTTCCACTCTAACTTTGAAGAAAAAGTGATTTCCACTCCTCGTTTGACTGCTCATAGTTTGAAAAGTTTACATGTTATGTAAAAACAGTTTGGTATTTTTCCAGAGAGCACAAGTTTTCCTCCGTTTTAAAGTTTGAATCACATTTCTACGTGCAGGTATGAGAGAGCTGCTGTAGAGGAGTGCGCACCGTGGCACTAATAATCATCTGCTAATGTTGCTTCAAGTTTGAAGTGGAGACAGATGACAGAATAAAGTCCAGTGTGTCTCTCTGTTATATTTAGTTTTCTGATTCATCATCTAGTTAAAAATCTGTTAATTATCCGTCTGATCAACAAAAGAAACAGAAACAACTTTCTTCATTTATCAGACACATTTTTCTTTTCATGTTATTTCCTCCATTAACTGTTATTATGGATGGATATTATATGTTGTTATGGATCAAATGAACATAAGGAAGAGTTTGTCTGTCACATTTTAAACATATTTATATTTGACATAATGTGTCATCATTTCCATGTGAGCGTCTGGTTTGATATGAGTTTACTTAGTTTATTGAGTTACATCATATCAATTATTCCTCAAACATTCAACCTAATAAAACAAATCACTATTTAAAAACACTCTGGTCATATTCAGAGTTATTAAATAATTAATTCACAATCAGAATATCAATAAATAGCCTTCAGATACAAATAATGAATAAATAACATTCTGCCAGTAGTAATGTTTCATATGTTTCTGAGCAGCACACAGTAGATACACAGCAGGAATGTTTGTTAAATAGATATAATATAATATAATATAATATAATATAATATAATATAATATAAACGTTCATGATCTCCTGATGTCCCTGAACTCATCAGAGTCCATCTGTTATTTTATTATTGTTGTATTTACTGTTTATTATAAAGAAGTTCACTTGTATCATGAACTTTATTTAGAACTTTCTAACTTGTGGTTGTTTCTTCTTATTGTGTCTTTCAACTATTATTATTATTATTATATATTCAAACCAAATGAATGAACACATGGAATAATTACAGTCAAATGTTTTGCTGTCTTATAGCTGCATTTATTCTCTGATCACTTCAAAAATGCTCCTTTTGTCTCCTTTTGATATTGAAGTGATGACTGGCTCTATCCTCAGGACAACATGCAGAGATCAATATTTAATCTAGTGATTTATCATGTGGGAGGACATATTTGTTCATCACATCTTCTTCTTCAGGTCTTTTCCTCTCAGACTTCAGTGAAAGAATCCAGCAGACAGTTGAGACAGATGAGTTTCAGCCTGTTTCTGTGTCACTCTGACAAACTGAGGAACACTGCTTCATGTTGAACAGCAGTTAAGACTCATGTTGGATAGAAAATCATTCTGACTGTGTTTCTTCCTCCAGGGTGGACCATGGTGGAGAGCACAGGTTAAAACCTGGTCTGAAGAAGTGTAAGTGTGGATTGAATTTGATTCATGACAACTAAACAGCACACAGTCAGTTTCTCTTTAAATACAAAGTTGGTCTTTGTGGTATTTATTCATTAAAACATTACTGACAAAATGTGTCATCATGAAACTTTATAGAAATGAACAACAGATCAGAAGTTAAACAGAGAATAAATCCATCAGGTGTGTCAGATGATAAACTGCTGCTGTGTTGTTTCTTCTTCTCTTCATCAGATTTCTGTGAACTCACACTGGACACAAACACAGTGAACAGAAACCTCAAACTGTCTGATAACAACAGGAAGGTGACACATGTGGAGGAGGATCAGTCATATCCTGATCATCCAGACAGATTTGACCGCTTGGCTCAGCTGCTGTGTAGTAATGGTCTGACTGGTCGCTGTTACTGGGAGGTCGAGAGGAGAGGAAGGGTTCATATATCAGTGAGTTACAGAAGAATCAGCAGGAAAGGAGAGAGTGAAGACTGTTTATTTGGATGGAACGATCAGTCCTGGAATCTGTTCTGCTCTGATGAAAAAGGTTACCATGTCTGGCACAATAACGAAGGAACACCCATCTCCTCTTCCTCCTCCTCCTCCTCCTCCTCCTCCTCTGTCTCTAACAGAGTAGCAGTGTATGTGGACTGTCCTGCTGGCACTCTGTCCTTCTACAGAGTCTCCTCTGACACACTGATCCACCTCCACACCTTCAACACCACATTCACTGAACCTCTGTATGCTGGGTTTGGGGTCAACCCTGATTCCTCAGTGTCTGTGTGTCCTCTGTCTGAGTGAGAGTCTCTTCCTGTGTGTGAAGATGTAAATAAATAACTTTGAGAAGTTTGAGTAACATTATTTTCATTGCTGGTTAAAATTCAAGCAGAAGCAAACACAACGAGCTTCTGTAACATTGATCTGATTATTAAAATAAAAACCAGTTTGAACTTGAAGCTTTTGGTTTTCTGTTTGTTTTTGACACCAGCAGGACTCCGTACATCTCAGCTCTCTGTTTTTACTTTATTGAACAACAGCAGAATATACAAACATACAGGTAAACATTAATATCAGTTAAATATGTAATAATATGAGGAAATGAACAACATGAGAGCAAATATTAAAGTAATTACATTAAAATAAATAGATGAATAAAATAAATAATCAGCATTCAGATATATTTAGTCAGTATAGCCGATAATATATTTATTCTTTTTTTATTATTAACTTGAGAGTTCAGTTTAGGATTAAAGATGAGATCTTACATGAAGATTTAGACAATTTTGTTGTGAATAAAAAACTTTTATTCCTCTGGGTTACCATGGTTACCACGGTAGCAAACGATAGCGATACTGGTTGAGACCAGATCAGTCCAAACAGTTTTAGATATTTAAAACAATCAGTGAGAAATAGTTTGTGTATGTTTTATGTTAGATTTTAAAGTGGACTTATTATTATTTATTAAAGGTTTAATGATCAGGGACAATGCACATGAATAAAACATTTGAACACATGTAAACATGAATTAGCCAAAAGGCTATTTTACATCTGCTGTCCCTGGACTGATGTTAAGTATTCAGCCTCAAAGAATATAAAAAGATTTAGTTTGAAGCATAAAAGTTATACATTAAAAAATAAGAAGACTAAATCTGAATAAAGATGAAAAAGCAGAAAGCAATGCATTCATATTACTGAATCATCACTCACATTATGAAACTATCAGTGGTGGACAGTAACAAAGTACATTTACTTGAGTATTATTTTGGGAGATACTTTTACTTTCACTACATTTGAAGGACAAATATTGTACTTTTTACTCCACTACATTTCTATTGATGATTGATTTACGTATGGTTTGTCTTAGTCGTATTGCCGTACCTGTACTACGTCGTATTGCCGTACCTGTACTACGTCATATATCCGTACCTGTACTACGTCATATAGCCGTACCTGTACTACGTCATATAGCCGTACCTGTACTACGTCATATATCCGTACTACGTCATATATCCGTACCTGTACTACGTCATATATCCGTACTACGTCATATATCCGTACTACGTCATATATCCGTACCTGTACTACGTCGTATTGCCGTACCTGTACTACGTCATATATCCGTACCTGTACTACGTCATATAGCCGTACCTGTACTACGTCATATAGCCGTACCTGTACTACGTCATATAGCCGTACCTGTACTACGTCCTATAGCCGTACCTGTACTACGTCATATATCCGTACCTGTACTACGTCGTATAGCTGTACCTGTACTACGTCGTATAGCCGTACCTGTACTACGTCATATATCCGTACCTGTACTACGTCATATAGCCGTACCTGTACTACGTCGTATAGCCGTACCTGTACTACGTCGTATAGCCGTACCTGTACTACGTCATATTGCCGTACCTGTACTACGTCGTATAGCCGTACCTGTACTACGTCGTATAGCCGTACCTGTACTACGTCATATATCCGTACTACGTCATATATCCGTACCTGTACTACGTCCTATAGCCGTACCTGTACTACGTCATATATCCGTACCTGTACTACGTCGTATAGCCGTACCTGTACTACGTCGTATAGCCGTACCTGTACTACGTCATATTGCCGTACCTGTACTACGTCATATAGCCGTACCTGTACTACGTCATATAGCCGTACCTGTACTACGTCATATAGCCGTACCTGTACTACGTCATGCCATATGAAGACATGGAGGAAGAAACTGGAGAAACTCCCACCGAGCACCCGTGGCCTTATCTCAAACCCATTTTTGTCACAAAAACTGATTCGTTTCGGTTTAAATGTTTGTTGTACTTACCACAAACAAATTATATCACAGCCTACAAAAACTCATCTTCCAACCTGAAAAAGTACTTAATGTTACTAATGTTAATTTTAAACGTAATCGTATGTGCTTTAGTATCATAGCTGCCATTTTTAAATGGTTTAAAAATATGAGAACTGTTGCAGTGCAGTTGAATGATGAAGTTGACTTCCTGTTCATGTTTTTTATACAATTTGTATCAAAGAGTCCAAGGTAGGGGTTAGGGGTTGGGGTTAGGGGTTAGGGTTAGGGTGGGGGGGGGGGGTCATGGTTGGGGGTTAGAGTCCAAGGTAGGGGTTAGGTGTGTTGAAATATAAATACTGTACAGTATGAAAACATTTCATTTGTTGTTGAATGCAGCTGAGTCTTTTTGAGCTATAAACAGTCTGGAGCAGAATCACATCAGTGTATTGTATAATGACAATAAAACTACTTTCCTGTATTTCCTGAGATATTTTAAAAATACTTTTACTTCAGTAATATTTTGACTAAGCTACTTTTACTTGTATTGGAGTAATATTTGACAATGAGTATATGTACTTTTACTAAGTAGTGAAGTTGTGTACTTTGTCCACCTCTGGAAACTATAAGAGACACAATAAACATCATCCATGACGTCATGTTTACTATTTAAAGTGTGGGTGACGTCACTCAGCGCGCCTGTGGGCGGGGCGTCGGGTTTCTCTTCCTGTGTGTGAGCAGGTGAGACACACCTGATGGTTTGATGAGAGACTCACATTGGCGGTGCATATTCAAAATGTGTTGGATAAATGTAAAAAAGTCTTAAATGTGATGAGGTGTTTGGTGGGGTATGCCTGGGGGGCAGACAGGAGTGCGCTAAAAGCCATATATTGTGGGTTGATTAGGTCTATTTTAGATTATGGGGCAGGCACATCCCTGAGAAAGCTAGACATTATTCAATATCAGGCATTGAGGCTATGTACAGTGGCTTTTAAAACAACTCCAACAGCAGTATTACAGATGGAAATGGGGGAAATGCCATTAGATATGAGGAGGTTGCAATTATCGCTGGTGTATTGGGTTAATTTGCAGGGTCATGTGACAGACCATCCAACAAAATGCACTTTAGAACCGTGTTGGGAAAAGGGAAAAAGGGACAGTAAAAGTTTTGGTTGGACAATAACACAGGAAACAAAAGAGATTGAAATAGCACATTTAGAGGTAAGTCAGACAGTACCATTATTTGTTTGTTTAATGTATTATTTATTTATTCATTTATTTATTTTTATTTTTATTGTAGTATTTATTTAGTTATTTTGTGAGGGTGTTATGGCCATTTTGAGCCACATTCCATACCAGTAGGTGGCGGTAATGCACCAATTCGTTGTTTGCCAACCGTCATTAAACAACAGAAGAAGAAGAAGAAGCAGCGACACACCTGAGCAGCAGCAGACAGCAGCAGACGCTTTCATCACTTTGTCTTTTAAACTTTACTTCATATTTTACATTAAAGTGATCCGCGCGGAGCGGCAGCGCGAGACTGGAAACCGGAGCTACATCCGAGAGTCCGTGCACGCGCAGCAGCTGACGGCAGGTAAGTCAGAGTTTCAGTTACCATGGTGACTGACTCAGAGTTTCAGTTACCTCTCTTTCCTCATCTCAGGGTTAAGAGCTGATAACAGTCCTCACATTGTGTACTTTAGGAGAAGTTGTGATAATGTTTTAAAAAGACGAGTGAAGCAGTTATTAGATGTTTGGACTGAGCGCATCACTTCCTGCTGTGCTTTGTGTCGGCCAGCAGGTGTCAGTAGTGGAGCAGCTGAAGTCTGGAGAGGTGAACTCCATCTCAACACGACGGCTTTAAAAACCTTCATCCAAAACTCGTCCAAACCTCAGACTGACTGATCAGAGACTCACATGTGATCAAACTGCTGCTGCTTCAAAAGTCGCCCCCTGCATGGAGAGTAGACGCTTTTACCATCTGGGAGGCGCTTCAGTACTCCCACAGCTTTTAAACAGCGCTACAAAAATTCCTTTATCCCTCTTTCCATCCAAGCACTGAACGCACTTTACAGAGGGAGATAGTCCTCGTCCATCCTAGTCCCCCCCTCCCTGGCTTGGACCTATTTATTTATTCATATTTATTAGTTTTTTCTTTTCTAAATTCATGTTTTTAATTCCAATCAATGAATGTAGTTGTTGTGTTTTAATGTGTTGTGTGATCTGTGTTGTCTTTTCTGTATTCCTGCTGCAAACTAAGTGGACAAAGAATCAAATGAATCTGAATCTGAATCTTCATCACATCTGAGCTCAGCTGCTCTGACCTGTAGATGATCACATGGTTCGTTACCACCATCTAGTGGACAGATAGCGGAACTACATGTGATGTGTGCTTTCTGACATGAACTTTATATATTTAATAACTTTATATATTTAATATAATAACTTTATATATTTAATACAATAACTTTATATATTTAATAACTTTATATATTTAATAACTTTATATATTTAATAACTTTATATATTTAATAACTTTATATGTTTAATATAATAACTTTATATATTTAATATTAATAACTTTATATATTTAATAACTTTATATATTTAATATAATAACTTTATATATTTAATACAATAACTTTATATATTAAATATAATAACTTTATATATTTAATAACTTTATATATTTAATATAATAACTTTATATATTTAATACAATAACTTTATATATTAAATATAATAACTTTATATATTTAATACAATTATTATTACTGTAAAGCACTTTGGTACACCGCAAGGACTGTTATAAAGGGCTGTATAAATAAACTACATTACATTACAATAACTTTATATATTTAATACAATAACTTAAAGGAGGGAGAAGGAAGGGAAAAAGAAGAAAGGTAGGAAGAAAAGAAGGAGGGAAGGAAGGAAGGAGGGAGGGAAGGAATGAAGGAAGGAGGGAGGGAGGAAAGAAGGAAGGAAGGAAGGAGAGAAGGAGGGAGGGAAGGAAGGAAGGAAGGGAGGTGGGAGGGAGGAAGGAAGGAAGGAGCTTGAAGTCAGAGCCTCAGAGACTAATCCTTACAATATGGGAGCATATCAAAACTAATGATGATAGAAGTTAAATGTGATGTCAATAATATGGTTGATGAGAGCACATAACTTAACAATCATAATGAACACAAAGAACTATTTATTCATCAGGTTTTATACAGCGGGTAGGAAGGAGGGAGGGAGGGAGGGAGGGAGGGAGGGAGGGAGGGAAGGAAGGAAGGAAGGAAGGAGTGACATAACTTAACAATCATAATGAACACAAAGAACTATTTATTCATCAGGTTTTATACAGCGGGTAGGAAGGAGGGAGGGAGGGAGGGAGGGAGGGAGGGAGGGAGGGAGGGAGGGAAGGAAGGAAGGAAGGAAGGAGTGACATAACTTAACAATCATAATGAACACAAAGAACTATTTATTCATCAGGTTTTATACAGCGGGTAGGAGGGAGGAAGGAAGGAGGGAGGGTGGGAGGGAAGGAGGGAGAGAAGGAGGGAGTGAAGGAAGGAAGGAGAGAAGGAAGGAGGGAGTGAAGGAAGGAAGGGAGGTGGGAGGAAGGAAGGGAGAAAGAAGGGAGGGAGGAAAGAAGGAGGGAGTGTGGGAAGGAAGGAAGGTGGGAGGGAGGGTGGGAGGGAAGGAAGGGAGGTGGGAGGGAGGAAGGAAGGAAGGGAGAAAGAAGGAAGTAAAGGAGGGAGGGAGAACGAAGGAGGGAGGGAGGAATGAAGGAAGGTGGGAGGGAGGGAGGGAGGAAAGAAGGAAGGAAGGAAGGAAGGAGAGAAGGACAGAAGGAAGGAAGGAAGGTAGGAAGGAAGGTAAGTGGAAGAGAGGGAGGAAAGAAGGAAGGAGGGAGTGTAGGAAGGAAGGAAGGAAGGAAAGAGAGAAGGAGGGAGGGAGGGAGGGAGGGAGGGAGGGAAGGAAGGAAGGAAGGAAAGAGAGAAGGAGGGAGGGAGGGAAGGAAGGACGGAGGGTGGAAGGGAAGGAAGGAAGGGAGAAAGAAGGGAGGGAGGAAAGAAGGAAGGAGGGAAGGAAGGAAGGAGGGAGGGAGGGAGGAAAGAAGGAAGGAGGGAGTGTGGGAAGGAAGGAAGGTGGGAGGAAGGAAGGGAGAAAGAACGGAGGGAGGAAAGAAGGAAGGAGGGAGGGTGGGAGGGAGGAAGGGAGAAAGAAGGAAGGGAAGGAAGGAAGGAAGGAAGGAGGGGGGGAGGGAGGAAGGAAGGAAGGAATGAGGGTGGAGGAAGGAAGGGAGAAAGAAGGAGGGAAAGGAGGGAAGGGAGGGAGGAAAGAAGGAAGGAAGTGTGTGGGAAGGAAGGAAGGAGAGAAGGAGGGAGTGAAGGAAGGAAGGAGGGAGGGAGTGAAGGAAGGAAGGGAGGTGGGAGGGAGGAAGGAAGGAAAGAATGAGGGTGGAGGAAGGAAGGGAGAAAGAAGGAAGGAAAGGAAGGAAGGAAGGAAGGAAGGAAGGAAGGAAGGAAGGAAGGAAGGAAGGAAAGGAGTAAGCAGGCAGGGAAGGAGGAAAGGAGGAAGGAAGGAAGGAAGGAAAGAAAGGAGTAAGGAGGGAGGGAGGGAGGGAGGGAGGAAGGAAGGACGGAAGTAAAGACAGAGGGTGGAGGAAGGAAGGGAGAAAGAAGGAAGGAAAGGAGGGATGGAGGAAAGAAGGAAGGAGGGAGGGTGGGAGGGAAGGAGAGAAGGAGGGAGGGAAGGTAGGAAAGGAACGAGGGACGGAAGGGAGGAGGAAGGAAGGGAGAAAGAAGGAAGGGAAGGAGGGAGGGAGGATAGAAGGAAGGAGGGAGGGTGGGAGGGAAGGAAGGAAGGTAGGTGGAAGGAAGGAATTAAATAAGGAAGCAAGTAAGGAGGGAGGGAAGGAAGGAAGGAAGGAGAGAAGGAGGGAGTGTGGGAGGGAAGGAAGGAGAGAAGGAGGGAGTGAAGGAAGGAAAGAAGCTGGGAGGGAGGAAGGAAGGAAGGAATGAGGGTGGAGGAAAAAAAGGAGGGAGGGTGGGAGGGAAGGAAGGAAGGAAGGAGGGAGTGTGGGAAGGAAGGAGAGAAGGAGGGAGGGAGGTTGGGAGGAGGAAGGGAGGGAGAAAAAAGGAGGGGAGGAAAGAAGGAAGGAAGGAGTGTGGGAAGGAAGGAAGAAGAGAAGGAGGGAGGTGGGAGGTGGGAGGGAGGGAGGAAGGAAGGAAGGAAGGAGAGAAGGAGGGAGTGAAGGAAGGAAGGGAGTTGGGAAGGAAGGAAGGAACGAAATAAGGGAGGGAGGAGGAAGGAAGGGAGAAGGAAGGAAGGAAGGAAGGAAGGAAAGGAGGGAAGGAAGGAAGGTAGGTGGAAGGAGGGAGTGTGGGAAGGAAGGGAGGTGGGAGGGAGGAAGGAAGGAAGGAATGAGAGTGGAGGAAGGAAGGAAGGAAGGAACGAAATAAGGAAGGAAGGAGGGAGTGTGGGAAGGAAGGAAGGAGAGAAGGAGGGAGTGAAAGAAGGAAGGGAGGTGGGAGGGAGGAAGGAAGGAAGGAAGGAAGGAGGGTGGAGGAAGGAAAGGAGGGAAGGAAGGAAGGACCGAACGAAATAAGGAAGGAAGGAGGGAGGAGGAAGGAAGGGAGAAAAAAGGAGGGAAGGAAGGAAGGAAGGAGGGAGGGTGGGAGGGAGGGAAGGTAGGTGGGAGGGAGGAAGGAAGGAAGGAGGGAGTGTGGGAAGGAAGGAAGAAGAGAAGGAGGGAGTGAAGGAAGGAAGGGAGGTGGGAGGTGGGAGGGTGGAGGAAGGAAGGGAGAAAGAAGGAAGGAAATGAGGGAAGGAAGGAAGGGAGGTGGGAGGGAGGAAGGAAGGAAGGAATGAGGGTGGAGGAAGGAAGGGAGAAAGAAGGAAGGAAAGGAGGGAAGGAAGGAAGGAGCTTGAAATCAGAGCCTCAGAGAAAACTAATGATGATAGAAGTTAAATGTGATGTCAAGGAAGGAGGGAGTGTGGGAAGGAAGGAAGGACAGAAGGAGGGAGGGAGGGAGGGAGGAAGGAAGGAAGGAAGGAAGGAAGGAAGGAAGGAACATTCACAGCACCATGGGAGGTGGGAGGGAGGAAGGAAGGAAGGAAGGAATGAGGGTGGAGGAAGGAAGGGAGAAAGAAGGAAGGAAATGAGGGAAGGAAGGAAGGAAGGAAGGAAAGGAGGGAAGGAAGGGGGGAGGGTGGTAGGGAAGGAAGGAAGGAGAGAAGGAGGGAAGGAAGGAAGGAAGGAAGGAATGAGGGTGGAGGAAGGAAGGGAGGGAGGAAAGAAGGAAGGAGGGAGGGAGGGAGGAAAGAAGGAAGGAGGGAGGAAAGAAGGAAGGAATGAGGGTGGAGGAAGGAAGGGAGAAAGAAGGAAGGAAAGGAGGGAAGGAAGGAAGGAGAGAAGGAAGGAAGGAAGGAAGGGAGTAAGCAGGCAGGGAAGGAGGAAAGGAGGAAGGAAGGAAGGAAGGAAGGAAGGAAGGAAGGAGCTTGCACACAGAGAGCAAACTTTGTGATCCAGCTGATAAAGATTTGTAGTGTCTGTTAATGTTTGACTCTTGTTCCAGATTGTTGGTTCCAGAGTTCAGAGCTGCTGTTCTGTGATCAGATTCCCTTAAAGAAGACTTCAGGTTAAAGATGAATACAGAGAGTTGACACCTTAAAAAGCTCCTGCTGTCACTTCCATGTTTGTTCTTCTTCTGGTTGGTTTCCTGCTTGAAGCTGCTCATTCATTTCACCTTCACTCATCAGCTAAAGGTAACGTCCTCCATCCTCCCTCCTTTCCTTCCCTCCTTTCCTTCCTTCTTCCTTCCCTCCTTTACTTCCTTCTCATTCCCTCCTTTCCTTCCTTCTTCCTTCCCTCCTTACTCCCTCCTTTCCTTCCTTCTTCCTTCCCTCCTTTACTTCCTTCTCCTTCACTCCTTTCCTTCCTTCGTCCTTCCCTCCTTACTGCCTCCTTTCCTTCCTTCGTCCTTCCCTTACTGCCTCCTTTCCTTCCTTCCCTCCTTGTTTTTTCTTTCCTCCCTCCCTCCTTCCTTCTTCCTTCCTCCCTCCTTCCCTCCTTTCCTTCCTTCTTGCTTCCCTTACTCCCTCCTTTCCTTCCTTCTTCCTTCAATCCTTACTCCCTCCTTTCCTTCCTTCCCTCCTTCTCTCTTTCTTTCCTCCCTCCCTCCTTTCCTTCCTTCCTCCTTCCTCCCTCCTTTCCCTGCTTGAAGCTGCTGATTCATTTCACCTTCACTCATCAGCTTGATTCAGATGATTTTCAGCATCTAAAGGTAACGTCCTCCATCCTCCCTCCTTTCCTTCCCTCCTTTCCTTCCCTCCTTCCTGCATCTAAAGGTAACGTAAGCAACAGTTTCATCATGTTTGTGTCAGCAGCTGTTAAAATGATCTGATAACAGTACAGATGGAAGTTATACTTATGACTTATGTTCATTTCTTAACTGTATTCTTAAAAAGTCTCCAATCATCTGAATTTTATGCTTTAAAATGTTTTAAACATGATTTTTTTGACTGATTGATGCGATTATACAGAAAACGTTACTTCTATAAAGTTATTTTAACTTCAGTTTCTCTTTTAAATGTGTGACGCAGTTACAAAACACAGCAAATAAACTTCTCATCAGAAGTGACTGTTAGAAAGAGGAAGTGAACAGGAAGACATGACTCCATATATGGGGGTGAAACATGTGACTACATGAATGTGTACGTGACAGGCTGAACTCTTGTGGTAGCTGCTGTTTGTGGAGACTGAAAGTATGAAATGTTTGTGTGAGCTGTTTCCAGACTGCAGGACAGAAAAGAGTCTTAACTGGCTCCAAAGGGACCAAGGGAGGTCCAGGTTGTTGGTGCTTTGGTCTGTGGCTTTAAAGATTCCCTCCAGATCAGATTTAAGATGTAAATAACCCAGAATACAGGAAATGTCATATACTCTGTTAAAAGTCTTGTGGGGGAGGGGCATTAGAATAAGAATTTGTGTCTGATTTTTATACAAAACAAAGTTAAATCATCTTATTGAAATCCTGAATATGTATATGGGCTCTTAGATGGTTCCTGTTTTCGGTGCCAAACTGGTTGTGCACTCTTGACCTCATGTCTTCTATGCTGTAAGCACATAGTTGTGGTTTGAGTGATGGATGCATCTCTGCAGGCAGTGATACGTGACTTTACATCAATGTGTACGTGACAGGTTGAACTCTTGTGGTAGCTGCTGTTTGTGGAAACTGAAAGTATGAAATGTTTGTGTGAGCTAAAATGAAATCAGCTTCAGCCTGCTGATTGCAGCTCGGGTAGGAAGGAAATGCATTGTGGGTCATTGTGTAGTTTACTACAGTGTAAACGGTCTGCTTACTATCTTTTTTTAATATATATTATGATCATCATCATCAATTTTTATCAATCACTTATCACAGGTCTATAATACAGCATGTTCCTCAGATCCCATTGAAACCCATTATTACTTCATTTTTACCCTCCAGCCAAAAAATGACTCTTTCATACATTCCAGATATCATGATTTATCTGTATTTTACCTCTATGGGAGAATATAATGCAGTGTTCCTCAGTCCTGCTGGTCCACAGCAGACCAACATGACCTGGATGTGTTGGTATGTGTGTCAGAGTGAATAATTTATGTGTGTATTGAAAAATTATACGTGTGTGTGTGAGAGTGTGTACGTAAATGTGTGTATGTGTGTAGCAGCTCAGCACAGGACACACACACACACACACACACACACACACACACACACACACTGCAGCAGGTCTGTCTCTATACTGTTCTATTACAGATGGTGACATTATTATAATTATGATATATGTGTTAAAGATCTTCTCCCTTCCTCCCTCCTTTCCTTTCCTTCTTCCTTCCCTCCTTCCTGATATATGTGTTAAAGATGTATTTTTGGGTATTTGTGGCCTTTATTTAATAGTACATGTCGTACATAGAGCCTGACAGGAAACAGGGAGAGAGGGGAATGACCTGCATCAAAGGTCCCTTGCTTGGACGCACTGTAACCATTCACCTACCAAGGCTCTCCAACTGAGACTGTTTGGTTATTGGTCCCTGACCTCAGGGTGCTGCTCAATTATTATTCATTCATCTAATCATTTGATTGATTTCTGATCATTATCTTCAGTGATTATTACTTATTGCTGATAATCAAAGCTACACACATGAATATGAAGATGAAGTGTGTGCATCAATAGATCAGACTCAGATCAATAAACAGTTTGATGAGCTTTCAACACAACACTGACTGTTCTGTACAGACTGATGTGATTATGTTCTGACACATTTGACATGAAATCAACTCAAAGTGTTTGTTTTTCTAAAAGCTTTTCTTGTCCTTGTTAGAGAAGTTAGGTGACAGTATGGAGTCTCCTCCTTCATCACATTTGAATCAGCAGTGTCACTCAGTCAGTGAGGGACATTCACTGTCCACAGTCCAGCACAATGCAGCCTGCTTACTGATGAACTGTAATAAAAAGTCATAAATATGTTACAGTCAGAGATCTCTGACAATGTTTTAGTCTCAGAAATAGTGAAATCATCTTTTCATTGATGATATTCAGTTATTGAAGCAGCTGAGAGCTGCAGCAGCAGCAACATGTTTCTACTGTAGCTCTGCATTTACTGTTTAGTTTCACACATTTTACATCAACATCATGTTTACACATGTTTAATATCAAGGTTCAAAGTTCTGATCATTCAACCATATAACCTTCTGAAATAACATCCTTATTGTCCAACACTGACTAAAGGCCACAAACATGATATAAATATAACTGATAACTTTGATCTCCAGTAATATTTAGTTTTATAGCATCAGAGTCTTTATGTGTATTCAGTAAATGATTGTTTGAAGCCGTCATATCTCTGAGTGTAACATGTAGAGTCACGACTGCTTTCTTTTATGGAGCCCCAATTGACTCCACATTCAAATAATAAATAAGTTAATTATTATGAAACATAACCTTATCATCATTTCATCAGGCATACAGCTCAGGAATCAGATTGGTTCATGTCCTCACAGAGAGTCTTGGCAGGTTCCTCCTGTGTGTTTGGAGCTGAACTCTGCTGCAAGCTTCACTGCTTTAATATCATCTTGATGCTTTTGGACTTTGACTGTGAAGTTATGAGAGTGTGACAGCGTCCTCAGATTGATGATGAAGGACTGATGAAGGAGAATCAGCTGCAGCTTCTCTCTGTGTTTCCTCTACAGGTGAAGGTAGAACCACTCTGTGACCACATGTGGATCTGAATTCACCTGGTGAGTATTTTCTTCTTTCTGACACACAGCTGGATGAAAATAGATGCATGTCATCAGTTTTTAAACACAAGTGAACTATAACTTGCTGCATATGAGCTCTGTAGTGGACAAAAATACAACTGTATGAAAAGGAATCTAGTTAATGCAGTTTCTTCAACATGTATCCACAGTGGAAATCTTACAGTAATGACTAACTGTGGCGCCATCTGGTGGTAGAATAAAGAATGACAGTGTGATAGACAGCAGTGTGTTTGTGATGTGCAGCTGGTTGTAATGAATGAGCATGTTGTTGTGTTTGTGTGAAGGTGTTTCTCTGCTATGGATCAGAGTGAGGACAGAGAGGAGGGAGTCCCTCCCTCTAAAAGCTCTCTGTGTGGGGAACATGACAGCCAGACCAAAGCTCAGAGGTGAGATGAGGATCTCTAACTGTCCATCACTGTTCTCCACTCACATCACTCCACCATCATTATTCACACTCAAAGCTCTGTGTGTGTTGTGTTGAAGGACAGAGAAGCAGCACAGACCAGACTCTGATGAACTCAGCCTACCTGAACCTAAGAAGTTCAGTGATGAACATAAATCTGCTGATCAGAGGTAAGAATGTAAAATCTTTGTTTCTGTTAGTTTCCATCACACCTCAGAAAATGTTGAAGTCTTTGTCATGAAGTCATGAACCACTTCTCATTCTTTCTCTGTAGTGTTAAAAACATGAAGTACAGCACCACATCATCAGATCTCAGTATGTTTTAAGGTTGATATGATCGTTCTGACTGATTGTCTGACTGCAGGTTTCTTCTTACTGATGTCACTGTGGTCCCACATTTCAGAGTTAATTTAATGAGCCCAGTGTTGTTAGTTCTGATAGAAATGAGACCAAACTCATAGCAGGAGATGATGTTTGAGCAGACTGTGTCCTGGAAGATCAGAGATGCATCTGTGCTCTCTAAGCTAGTTAGCCAAGCTAACAATGTCAGTTTGTTGTAGCTGTGTGGATCAGTTTTTTACTGCAGGTTTATGTAGAAACACCTGAGGCCTGTACTACGAAGCTGGATTCACCTATCCAGGATCTCTCTCCGTTACCTGGGTTGACTTAACCAGATATTCGCAGTCCAGGATAAGCGGTACTACGAAGCTGGTTATCAACTCGGTAAATCAACCCAGGGTTTTCCAATCTGGATCTCTGCGCGTTCACATAAAGGGGAGGTGTTTGCAGCGTCTGACCAATCACAAACATGGAGAAACCCTGCCGAGCAGACTACTTTACCATTTACCATGGAGGAGCAGACAATTATTCTTCAACAATATGAAGAATTCAAACACATCATCCAGGCCAAAAGCAACACTGATGCAGCAAAAGCCAGGAAGGAATGCTGGCAGAAAATTGCCGACTCTGTTAATGTGTAAATTCACGAGATCATACAATATTAATTTATCAGACAATATAAACGGACAGCACTCTGATCACACAATGCCACTTTATTACGGCACAGACGTTTTGGGGCAGATCGCTTCCTCAGTGCCCTTCCTCTCATAAGAGACATTAAGTTAGTTTAATATTCAACATTCAAAATACAAACCTATTATGCGCTTCAACCATTTGAGTGAATGATGTCAAACCAACTGTATAACATACAGAATAATATCCCTCATGTGCCTCAAGGCTTATTTTTTAAATATATATTTTGGCCGATTAAAAAATTGCATCTATCACTAAAAACTCTTTCTCTCCTAAGCGCTCCTCTCGCGATCCACGCACCAATGTTGACAGCCAGGATCTTTTAAGAATGGGCAGGTCATTTTCTAAGAGAGCTGATTGGTCAGGAGGTGGTGCTTTTGTACTCATTGATCTCTTATCCAGAACATAACCTGCTCCGGAGCAGGTTAGCCGTTCAGCATAAGTTACCATGGTGATTTACCCCGGTAAGAAGTGAACCAGCTTCGTAGTACGGAAAACCCAGGGTTAACCCTGAAGTTACCTCGATAAGAGAAAATCCAGCTTCGTAGTACAGGCCTCTGATGTGTCGTAGTTAGACTTTTAAAAACTGTCCCGACTTGTGGGTAGAACAGAAAAGTGTGGTTTTTCTTAGTCTCCACCAACATCACTGAGACCTGATGTTGTCTTGCTGTCAAAGGCCTCATAGCAGGAGATCATGTTTGAGCAGACTGTGTCCTGGAAGATCAGAGATGCATCTGTGCTCTCTAAGCTAGTTAGCCAAGCTAACAATGTCAGTTTGTTGTAGCTGTGTGGATCAGTTTCTTACTGCAGGTTTATGTAGAAACACCTGATGTGTCGTAGCTGTCGTCCAACAAAACACACAATCTTCAGGATCAACACTGTAGTTACACTTGTTTTATCTCTTCTCTGTTTCCATCAGGATCCATCAGCAGAGACCAGATCCTCCTGAACCCAGCTGTGTGTCCATGAAGAGTGACTGGTCTATGGGTCAACCTGTTAAATTCAAACATGGACATCAGTCTGCTGATCAGAGGTAATGACCTATAACCTTTGACCTCTTCCCAGTGGATACTGTGGAGTATTGTGTGTATTAAAGTCTCATATATCTTATTATTCTGATGTTGTTCAAAAACTATTAAAACAGGTCAGTGAGCCACAACTTCCCAATGCAGCTTTCAGCTTCACCAGCTCGTTGTGGCTCTGCACGAGATTTCTTGACAATGAAAAAATATAGAAAATAATGACCATACCTGAACAAATCCATTATCTGATGAAGGCTATGGGATACAGTTGAGAGCTGTAGGAATGACAACAGATGTTGAATTTAGAGTATTTACCACAGAAGAGCCATGAGAATAATTATGACTGGGTTTTTATTTCCATCAGGATCCATCAGCAGAGACCAGATCCTCCTGAACCCAGCTGTGTGTCCATGAAGAGTGACCGGTCTATGGGTCAACCTGTTAAATTCAAACATGGACATCAGTCTGCTGATCAGAGGTCAGACTGTAAAATGTTTCTGTTATTATCCAACTCTCAAAAAAACAAACATGCACAATACAACAAATTCAAATCATGCAAATAAAATCCCACTAAATTATTCAAACTGCCCTTCTGACATCTCCCCCTGGTTTGTAGGTAATCGTCCGGGCTACCTTGATACTAAGTCTCCGTATCTTAAGGGTCTATTACACTGCACTGCGAGTGTTGTACAGGTACCTGATCTGATACCTATCTTGGAGGGGCTCTAAATCTGGGTACAGGGTTCTCAAACCAGACAAAATCTCCTTTACATTACTCCTGAGATTTCCCTCAAGAAGTAAGATCACCCTTTTTGCATTGCCCTCTAAGGCCCCGATAACAAAATCGTCTTTTTGCTCTTCCAAAGCCCTTGTGCCCTTAGCATAGCTTCAATCTGCCACAACCATTCCCCAATCTTAATTTCACTGCCTTCACCTGAACATTTTGATATCCATGGTACTCCCATGAACCAAGGCATTACCATGGTGTTAACTATCGATGGATTATTGACAGTAGGGACACGAGGTCCCACATTTGCTTCCATGTTACGCCAAAAATTTCATTTTGCGTGTCAGTCAGAGCGTCCCTCTCTGCTTCCTGGTGCGGTCCTGCTGGTGTCTTCCAATTCTCCCGCTCACACACACCCTCCTCAGCTGTCCTGCAGTCCTCTTTAACCTCTTAACGCACACTGTTCCGTCTACGGGACGGGACGGATGTCAGGAGGTAGCCATACGTTCTTCTGAATATTTTAAACACCAACCCTTAAACATGTATATTCATGCCGTATATTGTTAGAAAGCTTAGACCACTCACGACTTATATGGTTGCTCACAGCCGTAATAGTATTAGCGATTAGCTCGGCTAGCCACTCAGCTAAGTGAGAAAAGCTATAATGCTACATACCTTCAAAGTCTTCCCTTTATCCACAACGATCATCTTATGACACAGGACTTTTTGTACAGCTCGCCAAGTATCCATTCTTGTGAAATATGAAATCCGTTTCCATAAAACCGAAATACTTTCCTCAATATGTCAACATGTATTTAGTCCAACACGTAACGTAATAACACAAATAACAAACCATATACGGTCCGTTTACGTCATTTCCTGACCTGCACGTCTATCTCAGAGTACACGTGACTAGATGTTTACAACCGTGAGCCTCTTCTGCTTCTGACGACACCACACACCAGCCAATCAGTGTTTAGGATTAGGCAGTACATGTCTCCAAAGCCAAAGAGGACATGTGACCGACGACAATGACGACATGGCTTTGATTGACTGCTGTTCTAGCCTATGGAAATATTCGGTGAAATTAAGTTGATAACCTTTTAGCCAATAGTCTGAGGTTTCCAACGGTGTATGACACTAAGCTATCAAGTTTGGCTGTCCATAAACAAACTCCAAGCGTAACCGGCGTGCGCCCGGTGCGTAAAAGAGTTGAACCATATATCATTACGCACTCGGCATTTTGGTACACGGTTGGTTCTTCTTCGACTTAACATATGACTTATAGCAAAATAAACAGATAGATAGATAGATAGATAGATAGATAGATAGATAGATAGATAGATAGATAGTCAGTCAGTCAGATACATAAATACATATATAGATAGATGGTTATATATAATAATATAATAATAATAATAATAATAATAATAATAATAATAATAATAATATGGTGTCAGCTTTCATTAGAGACCAAGATTTTGATTGTAGGCAAAGGGGATGTAAAGTTTTTGGTGTTTGATTGTGGTTATACAGCTTTGGTAACCAAGTGTCCATTTGGAGTCTCCAAAAAAATTCATCTTTTGGTCTTTTGACTCCAAATTTGGACTTCATGAAGCCAAGACCTGTGGCTGTGGCCTCATTGTGTCTATATCCTGCTGAGAGGTCCCTGAATGTCTGTACACATGTCATTGTAAAGGCAAACCTATAGGCGAGTAAACAACCCCATCATTGTAACCTCTGCCACTCTTTGTCAGTAAGTCACAGAATCACACAGACACTTTTACAAGAATCCTGAGTGTGTTTCCTTTCCAATGATACCAGACACATCTCTGAGTCTCAAACTATGTGGGATCTGTGCTGCTCACAACTTGGGCATGTCGTTTAGGCTAACAACATAAAAAATAGGGGCGTGTGTTAAGAGGTTAATACCCGTCTGTAGGTTTGACACTCCACCCCTCAAGGTCCGTGATTGGCCATAATTTGCAGCCTGCAGCTTGTTACCAGTAATTAGACAGTCCCAAAGGAAGTTTTCATTTAATAATCCAAGTTAAAATTAATCTACATGCAACTCTTTAGTTAGTGCATACATTACGAAAAAAAGAATCAAACCATGCAATGAAGTACTCAAAAAAACACAAAACATGAACAATAAAACAAATTCAAATCATGCAAATAAAATCCCACTAAATTATACAAACTGCCCTTCTGACATCTACACTTGTTTTTTTTATCTCTTCTCTGTTTCCATCAGGATCCATCAGCAGAGACCAGATCCTCCTGAACCCAGCTGTGTGTCCATGAAGAGTGACCGGTCTATGGGTCAACCTGTTAAATTCAAACATCAGTCTGCTGATCAGAGGTCAGACTGTAAAAAAAAATGTTACACAAACTTTATGTGTATAACAGTTTTTAAACAGAGGTACAAAGTCTTTACAGAGACAAATGATCAGAGGCCAGACAGAACAGCCGAGTGTTTTACCTGGATCCACTGTGATAGAACACAACACCTTTAACACTGAGTGTCATTAATTATTCTGAGACTTCATCTTTTCTTCACAGAGTTCATCAGCAGAGCTCAGAGGTTCTCAGTGGTCAGTCTGTCCAGCAGCATCAAACACAGCTGGACTCCATATTTATGGTGTGTAAATGTAAAGCACAGCTACTACTGCTCACTACAACAGCCACAGACTAAATACTAAACTACCATTCTGGTCCTAACAGTCTCCATGCTGCACTCTGTAGACCAGCAGCTTTTCAGTCTGTCACTGATCATCTGATGTTGACTTCTACCAGTTACATTTACATTTGATTCTGTTCCAGCTGCTGGAGGAGAACATCAGCAGGTTTGTGAAGAACGAGCTGAAGAAGATGCAGAAGGCTCTGAGTCCAGATGACCCAGAATGCTTAGAGAGTCAGAGTGAGGATGAGGAGGTGTTGGACGGTGAGGAGGAAGAGCAGAGGAGGAGCAGCAGAGAGGCATTTGTGAAGATCACAGTGCACTTCCTGAGGAGAATGAAGCAGGAGGAGCTGGCTGAGCTTCTGCAGAGCAGTAAGAGGATTTTAACAGATTTAACATGATGGAGAGGAAATGGAGGCAACATGGGAGAGGTTTATATTTCAAACTCTGCTGTTAATTAAATTAATTTAAATCCAATGCCTTTATTGTCATTGCACAGCAGTACAACAAAATTGTGCGTCCCCATGACTAATACACATAAAAACAGCAACAGACAATAAATATAAAAGAACAGACAATAAGACACTATGGATAATAAAGAGAATATAAAATGGAACTAATAAATATAGAAGCAGTAATAAATAAGAACTGTTGTTACTTAATTGTACATCTGAGGTGCATATGGAGTGTGTTCAGATTTCTGATAGCTTTGGGGGAAAACTTTTGCAGAATCATGTAGAGCTTGTATGGATACTCTGGAGCCTCCGTCAGATGGCAAGGTGGTGAGAGGTATTGGATGGGTCAGTTATTATCTTGGTGGCCTTTCAGACACACCAGTCTGTGTAGATGTCTTCTATGTAGAGAAAATAGACCTCTATGATCTTTCCAGCTGCTCTCACTGTTTGGTCAGCAGCTGTACAGTTCCTGTACTACTGTACCAGACAGTGATGCACTGAGTTAAGATGCTCTTGATGGTTCCTCTGTAGAATATTGTGATGATGGACGGAGGGGAGTTCACAGGAAGTGGAAGCACTGCTGGACTTCCTTAGTGAGGGCTGTGGTGTTGATGGACCAGTTCAGATTGTCTGCCATGTGCACTCCCTGAAACTTGGTGCTGCTGACTCGTTTGACAGTGGCCCCATTGATGGTCAGCAGGGCCTGGACATGACGGCCTTTTCTGAAATCAACAACCATCTGATTGATTTCATTTGTTGTTTGTTCATTCAGGAACTCCTGCTGAAAAGTGTCAACGTAAACTCAAGTCTAACCTGGAGAAGAAGTTCCAGTGTCTGTTTGAGGGGATTGCTAAAGCAGGAAACCCAACCCTTCTGAATCAGATCTACACACCGCTCTACATCACAGAGGGAGGGACTGCAGAGGTCAATGATGAACATGAGGTCAGACAGATTGAAACAGCATCCAGGAAACCAGGCAGACCAGAAACAACAATCAGACATGAAGACATCTTTAAAGCCTCACCTGGAAGAGATGAACCAATCAGAACAGTGATGACAAAGGGAGTGGCTGGCATTGGGAAAACAGTCTTAACACAGAAGTTCACTCTGGACTGGGCTGAAGACAAAGCCAACCAGGACATACACTTCACATTTCCATTCACTTTCAGAGAGCTGAATGTGCTGAAAGAGAAAAAGTACAGCTTGGTGGAACTTGTTCATCACTTCTTTACTGAAACCAAAGAAGCAGGAATCTGCAGGTTTGAAGAGTTCCAGGTTGTGTTCATCTTTGACGGTCTGGATGAGTGTCGACTTCCTCTGGACTTCCACAACACTGAGATCCTGACTGATGTTACAGAGTCCACCTCAGTGGATGTGCTGCTTACAAACCTCATCAGGGGGAAACTGCTTCCCTCTGCTCGCCTCTGGATAACCACACGACCAGCAGCAGCCAATCAGATCCCTCCTGAGTGTGTCGGCATGGTGACAGAGGTCAGAGGGTTCACTGACCCACAGAAGGAGGAGTACTTCAGGAAGAGATTCAGAGATGAGGAGCAGGCCGGCACCATCGTCTCCCACATCAAGACATCACGAAGCCTCCACATCATGTGCCACATCCCAGTCTTCTGCTGGATCACTGCTACAGTTCTGGAGGATATGTTGAAAAGACGAAGGAGAAGAGAGCTGCCCAAGACCCTGACTGAGATGTACATCCACTTCCTGGTGCTTCAGTCCAAACTGAAGAACATCAAGTATGATGGAGGAGCTGAGACAGATCCACACTGGAGTCCAGAGAGCAGGAAGATGATTGAGTCTCTGGGAAAACTGGCTTTTGAGCAGCTGCAGAAAGGCAACCTGATCTTCTATGAATCAGACCTGACAGAGTGTGGCATCGATATCAGAGCAGCCTCAGTGTGCTCAGGAGTGTTCACACAGGTCTTTAAAGAGGAGAGGGGGCTGTACCAGGACAAGGTGTTCTGCTTCGTCCATCTGAGTGTTCAGGAGTTTCTGGCTGCTCTTCATGTCCATCTGACATTCATCAAGTCTGGAGTCAATCTGCTGGCAGAAGAACAAACAACATCGCAGATACGTTTCTACCAGAGTGCTGTGGACGAGGCCTTAAAGAGTCCAAATGGACACCTGGACTTGTTCCTCCGCTTCCTCCTGGGTCTTTCACTGCAGACCAATCAGACTCTCCTAAGAGGTCTGCTGACACAGACAGGAAGTAGCTCACAGACCAATCAGGAAACAGTCGAGTACATCAAGAAGAAGATCAGTGAGAATGTGTCTGCAGAGAGAAGCATCAATCTGTTCCACTGTCTGAATGAACTGAATGATGGTTCTCTAGTGGAGGAGATCCAACAGTCCCTGAGATCAGGAAGTCTCTCCACAGATAAACTGTCTCCTGCTCAGTGGTCAGCTCTGGTCTTCATCTTACTGTCATCAGAAAAAGATCTGGACGTGTTTGACCTGAAGAAATACTCTGCTTCAGAGGAGGCTCTTCTGAGGCTGCTGCCAGTGGTCAAAGCTTCAAATAAAGCTCTGTAAGTGGATGAAACACTGGATATTTGAACAATATCAAATATATTTAAAATTTGATAAATTAAACATTTTGTGTTTGTTACTAATGCTTTCTTCAGGCTGACTGACTGTAACCTCTCAGAGAGAGGCTGTGCAGCTCTGTCCTCAGTTCTCAGCTCCCAGTCCTCTAGTCTGAGAGATCTGGACCTGAGTAACAACAAACTGCAGGACTCAGGAGTGAAGCAGCTTTCGGCTGGACTGGAGAGTACAAACTGTGCACTGGAAACACTCAGGTCAGGATAGAGCAGCTATAATTTTGTTCTACTAAACAATGACAATAAAGTTGGTTCTGACTTTTTATACAGTTGCTGTTTTAAATTCAAATTAAAGACAAATATTCTGTATAACATCAGTAGGATTCTGATATTTATATCATTAAAACATGTTTTTATCAACCTTTTTATGTTTCCAGTCTGTCAGGATGTCTGATCACAGAGGAAGGCTGTGCTTCTCTGGCCTCAGCTCTGAAGTCCAACCCCTCCCATCTGAGAGAGCTGGACCTGAGCTACAATCATCCAGGAGACTCAGGAGAGAAGTTACTGTCTGTTGGACTGGAGGATCCACACTGGAGACTGGACACTCTCAGGTATGTGTAGAGTATGTTCAGTATGGTATGAGTGATGTAATCTAAACCAATCAGAGATCACTTTGGGGGAGGCAGACTGTAGCCACATGTGTGTGAGGAGAGCTGTGTGTGGGTGTGAAGTAGAAAACTAAGGGTGAGGCTGAATAGTGGTTTTTGTTTAGGAAGCTTCCTAACTTAGTGGAATGACCCAGAAGCATCTAAATGGCATCTATGACAAGAGCTGGTTCTCTAAATGCTAAGGAACGTTGATTCAGTGCTTCCTTTCTAACCTCCTTTAGCACAGAGTACACCTGACCATCCTTTATGAAAGGAGAGGAGATAATACTGTCCCACAATTCCTTGTGGCAGCAATATTTAACACGACCAAATGACGCAGCATTCACAAACTCAAACCATTAAACCCACATTAAATGTCCACAGTGGTCTCTGTGTGTCCTCTGTCCAAAGCTGTGTTCAACATGTTTAATAACTGGATTAACTAATATTAGGGGAGGGGAAATATATCCATTATGCGATGTATCGCGATGCAGACGCAGTCGACTCTGCATCGATAGTCAAGAATCAATTATTTAAACGTTAGTTAATAACTTTATGTTGATGGTATGGACAGACAGGTCTCAGGTACGGACTAGGGCTGCAGCTATCGATTATCTTTGTAATCGATTATTCTATCAATTATTTCATCGATTAATCGTTAAATGGCAAAAGTAAAAATGAGAAAAAGGACAAAAAAGACAATCAAGTGGGTTTTATTCCCAACTAAACCCATTTATTGCATTTAACTTCAGTACCTACTGAAACAAATATATGACCTTACTATTAGTTGGACTGATTTTAATTTTTGCATCATGAGGCTGCCGTACAAATTAAGTGCACTAGTGTAGAGACCTGAGATCAGCCTGCTGCTCTCATCATCTCCTACTGCATCTTCTGTTTCTGAAGCTTTCTGCAGATCTTCCGTATGTCAGGGCTGTAAGATGTGACTTTGATCTTCACACAGGACTGTTGGCTCTCATTTGTGAGGCGGGAGCGATATTTGGACTTTATGAAGTTCATGCTCGAGAAAACTTGCTCGCATAAGTATGTTGAGCCAACAAATATCTGATGAAACTTACTTTCAAGAATCTATATTTATGGATATGAAATTTACCAAACAAAATCAATAAATATTATTATTGATTCCTTCAATTGAGAATCAGTTGTGAATGAATAAAGCATTTTGTCCCAAAACATCAAGAGAAAAGCCTTCGTAAGATTTACATACTGACACTGAAGATACTTACCATTGTTTCTAGCTCATAGTTAGAGGAGACAGAGTGCTGTTATTTACTGGTTATTAAATATATTGCAACTGCATACACTCTGTGGTCATTAGAAACATAGTTTTATCTTCTTATTTAAGCCTGTACCAACATCTATAAGTAAACTGGAACATTTAACCAGCTCAACACTGCTAAGAACTCAGGATCCTGTTCACTGATATTTTAAATAGTAGCTCAGTTTAATATCAGAGACATCCTAGATACTGCTTTACTGGACTCTGCTGGTCTCAGCATGTAACTGGAAACAGAAGGTTACATAAGGACAGACAGGTGGACACTCTCAGGTCACATTTAAGGGTTCATTTTAACAGTAAATGTAGTTTCATATCATTAGATTATAGATTATAGTCTATATAATATAATAAAGTTTAAAGGATAATGCTTTTTTAAAGTTAGTGTTGAATGAGTGAAGTCATTATTCCTACTAGATGAAATGAATGTTATATTTATCTGTTATTGAATGGTAGGAAGGTTTGAATGGTTCATACACACAGACATATCTTTATTTACCTGGCTTGGCCATAAAAGAGCATCTCAATAACAATAATCAGCTGCTAATGTTGCTTCAAGTTTGAAGTGGAGACAGATGACAGAATAAAGTCCAGTGTGTCTCTCTGTTATATTTAGTTTTCTGATTCATCATCTAGTTAAAAATCTGTTAATTATCCGTCTGATCAACAAAAGAAACAGAAACAACTTTCTTCATTTATCAGACACATTTTTCTTTTCATGTTATTTCCTCCATTAACTGTTATTATGGTTGGATATTATATGTTGTTATGGATCAAATGAACATAAGGAAGAGTTTGTCTGTCACATTTTAAACATATTTATATTTGACATAATGTGTCATCATTTCCATGTGAGCGTCTGGTTTGATATGAGTTTACTTAGTTTATTGAGTTACATCATATCAATTATTCCTCAAACATTCAACCTAATAAAACAAATCACTATTTAAAAACACTCTGGTCATATTCAGAGTTATTAAATAATTAATTCACAATCAGAAAATCAATAAATATCCTTCAGATACAAATAATGAATAAATAACATTCTGCCAGTAATAATGTTTCATATGTTTCTGAGCAGCACACAGTAGATACACAGCAGGAGTGTTAAATAGATATAATATAATATAATATAATATAATATAACATAATATAATATAATATAATATAATATAAACGTTCATGATCTCCTGATGTCCCTGAACTCATCAGAGTCCATCTGTTATTTTATTATTGATGTATTTACTGTTTATTATAAAGAAGTTCACTTGTATCATGAACTTTATTTAGAACTTTCTAACTTGTGGTTGTTTCTTCTTATTGTGTCTTTCAACTATTATTATTATTATCAGTGGCGTCTCTGGCATGAAAAGTTGAGTGGGGCACAAGAGTGGGCACTTTACATCCACAAGCAGCAAATCCTACACAATAAATTCTAATTCAATTCAAGACCACAATTGTTGTAAATGACAACTGAGAGAGGGACCCAAAGACACAGGAGATAAGGACCAGATCACAGTGCTTTATTGGACTATATATACTGGAGGCTCAGGGTGGAGGGGTGAAGCCGGTGAAGGCTGAGGCCAGGGGGGGTCAGCTGTGCGGGGAGCTGTGAGGGGAGCCAGGGGAAGAGAGAGGCAGGATGGTGGGCCGAAGGGGCAAGGCTGGGCGGCGAGGAGGCAGGCCAGGATCAGGTCCAGCTGGCACGAGCAGGGTGCATGCGATCGAGGACACTCCTGGGCACAGGGCAAACAATGTAAGGATTAATATCACACAAAAGGAAATACAGCATGAGTACAGAAAAACCTCTGAATGGTTCAAAATAAAAATGCCACTCACCAGTGTTCATTTCTTGAATAGAAAGGATGCACGTCGATCCTTCATCTGGGCAAACTTGTCAATAACCCGTCTGTCAAAGTCCATTAACCCATGAATGAATTCATTTTCAATGGACAACATAGCCAGTGCATTTAATCCCTGCTGCCCCATTGTGTTTCTTGTAAAGGTCTTGATCCTTTTCAGTGTTGAAAGGTTTCTCTCTGACTCAGCTGTGGTCATTGGTGTTGTGATGATGATTTTGATCAGTGACACAGTTTCAGATAATGCATCCTGTAGGTTGTTGTCATAAATCAACTGCAGCAGAGACAGAGTGTTGCCAGCATGCAACTCTGAGTGACTGTACAGGGACTTCAGCTCAGTCTCTAGCTTAACTTTATTTCCAATTGGCCAGATTTTACTTGCTGCTTCAAATTCAGCACATGGAAATTATTTGCTGAACTTACTGAAAAGTGTGCTGTCCACAAGCTGTGCTGCTATAAGGTGATCACTCGTGCAAAATCTCTCCTCCACTTGAGCAACCACGGTATCACAAGCTTCCTTCATAACTGCTGCAGTGTTTTTTTTTCCTCCGTTTCTTCGGCGCTGCCTCTCTCTCTTGAGCGATGTCATCCACTTTTTCTCTCAGTCGACTCACACTGTCTTTTAAGCTGTCCATAGCACGGTTGACTGTGGTTGCATCAACACTTCGTTTTTGCAGTGTTATACAGAATGTCCACTTCTGGCATAAGCTGATAGAAAAACTGCAAAAACTGTAAAAATGTGTCATCCTCCAGGTACATGGCAAGACCATATGCTTCACGAATGGTAACGCTGTCCCATCCAGGTTCTGTGCGGATATTATCCAGGCACTTCTTGATATCTGCACGCTTCTCCCAAACAGCATTCACTGTTCTGCTCTTGAAATTCCACCGAGTGGCTGCTGGCCTCGGGATGCGCCAAGCCGATGTGTCAGAGAGTGGCGGATCAGCAAAGAATACTTTTAGATCGGAAATTCTTGTTGCGCACACCTGCTGCAAAGTCAGATTTAGCTGGTGTGCGTAGCAATGCACGAATTGCGCGTTTGGGTACTTCTCTCTGATCAATGTCTGAACGCCACGGATGTGACCACTCATGACTGCTGCACCATCGTATGTTTGTGCAATTAATTTTTTTTTTTAACTCAATGGCTCGATGGCTTCTTGTATTGCACTAGCAAGACCTGGTGCCGTTTTGTCCCTCACTTCAATGAATCTCCAAAACCTCTCTTTCACTGTTGTTCCAGTCATGTAATGCAGTACAACCACTACCTGCGATTTACATGAGACATCTGTTGTTCCGTCTGCTTGCACAGCCACAAAGGGAGTATCAGACACCTGCTTTACAACTTCTTCCTGATATACATTAAACATACACTGCAGAAGTTCATTTTGAATAGTCGCTGAGGTCCCTTTGAAGTACGGTTTTCACACCGGTTTTCCTCGGTGTGTTGATTGTGCAGTTCAAACTGTACAGCGATGTTAGCAGTGCCAAGCAAACCCAGTTTTAGGGAATTCTCAACATGTGAGCCACTGCTCTCATGTTTGGCCAGACGTTCAGAAAGATGCTTCAAATCTTTGAATCCGACTGTAGTCCATGTAGTCTCTCCTCCAAACAGCAGGCAAGGAAAGCAAAACAGCGATTTTCTGGTCACACAGGCAGTTAGCCATGTTTTCCTTTTGAACCATTCGGGGTTGAAGGAGCGGGTTTTGTCCTTTCCCGCTTGAACGATGTTAAAATCCACCGGCTGATGCGGTCCCAGACATTTAATTTCTAATTTTTGCTCAAGTGGCAAAGTGCTAAATTTACCCTTTATCAAAGAATCTACATCATTCATATTGTTGGTTTGCTTTTATTGTCGTTTTGCTCCCGATGAAAATCAACCTGGCTTGCTGCTGCATACTGTCATCTGCCAAAACTGAACGTGTTGACGTGTACACATGTGTTTACTCATGGGCAGGCCCTATTTCAGTCCCATTTCGAGAAATTAGGCCATTGATCTTGGCTTTGGCAAAGCCTTTGGATTATGCATACATGTTTAATTTAGTAACATAATTGGTATTTATTGAATATTATTATTCTTGATAAAATATTATTTATAGATTATTACACTATAAAGAAGACCAATTCTATTCACAATTATTTTGAGGCCAGGCCCCACTGGCCCCAAATGCAGAGACGTCACAGATTATTATATATTCAAACCAAATGAATGAACACATGGAATAATTACAGTCAAATGTTTTGCTGTCTTATAGCTGCATTTATTCTCTGATCACTTCAAAAATGCTCCTTTTGTCTCCTTTTGATATTGAAGTGATGACTGGCTCTATCCTCAGGACAACATGCAGAGATCAATATTTAATCTAGTGATTTATCATGTGGGAGGACATATTTGTTCATCACATCTTCTTCTTCAGGTCTTTTCCTCTCAGACTTCAGTGAAAGAATCCAGCAGACAGTTGAGACAGATGAGTTTCAGCCTGTTTCTGTGTCACTCTGACAAACTGAGGAACACTGCTTCATGTTGAACAGCAGTTAGGACTCATGTTGGATAGAAAATCATTCTGACTGTGTTTCTTCCTCCAGGGTGGACCATGGTGGAGAGCACAGGTTAAAACCTGGTGTGAAGAAGTGTAAGTGTGGATTGAATTTGATTCATGACAACTAAACAGCACACAGTCAGTTTCTCTTTAAATACAAAGTTGGTCTTTGTGGTATTTATTCATTAAAACATTACTGACAAAATGTGTCATCATGAAACTTTATAGAAATGAACAACAGATCAGAAGTTAAACAGAGAATAAATCCATCAGGTGTGTCAGATGATAAACTGCTGCTGTGTTGTTTCTTCTTCTCTTCATCAGATTTCTGTGAACTCACACTGGACACAAACACAGCACACAGAAAACTCAAACTGTCTGATAACAACAGGAAGGTGACATGTGTGGGGGAGTTTCAGTCATATCCTGATCATCCAGACAGATTTGACCGTTGGGCTCAGCTGCTGTGTAGCAATGGTCTGACTGGTCGCTGTTACTGGGAGGTCGAGTGGAGAGGAACAGTTCGTATATCAGTGAGTTACAGAAGAATCAGCAGGAAAGGACACAGTGAAGACTGTTTGTTTGGATGGAACGATCAGTCCTGGAGTCTGAGCTGCTCTGATGATGATGGTTACTCTGTCCGTCACAATAAGACAAGAACATCCATCTCCTCCTCCTTGTCCTCCTCGTCCTCCTCGTCCTCCTCTGTCTCTAACAGAGTAGCAGTGTATGTGGACTGCCCTGCTGGCACTCTGTCCTTCTACAGAGTCTCCTCTGACACACTGATCCACCTCCACACCTTCAACACCACATTCACTGAATCTCTGTATCCTGGTTTTGGGTTTGGGTCTGATTCCTCAGTGTCTGTGTGTCCTCTGTCTGAGTGAGAGTCTCTTCCTGTGTGTGAAGATGTAAATAAATAACTTTGAGAAGTTTGAGTAACATTATTTTCATTGCTGGTTAAAATTCAAGCAGAAGCAAACACAACGAGCTTCTGTAACATTGATCTGATTATTAAAATAAAAACCAGTTTGAACTTGAAGCTTTTGGTTTTCTGTTTGTTTTTGACACCAGCAGGACTCCGTACATCTCAGCTCTCTGTTTTTACTTTATTGAACAACAGCAGAATATACAAACATACAGGTAAACATTAATATCAGTTAAATATGTAATAATATGAGGAAATGAACAACATGAGAGCAAATATTAAAGTAATTACATTAAAATAAATAGATGAATAAAATAAATAATCAGTATTCAGATATATTTAGTCAGTATAGCCGACAATATATTTATTCTTTTTTTTATTATTAACTTGAGAGTTCAGTTCACACACACACACAAGCTAACAAACAAGCTAACAGCAGACAGAACCAAGAACAGCATGAAGCAGATTAGCAATAAGAAGCTAGCAGGACAAAGACAATAAACACTTTATAAAAAGCCACAAAGCAACAATAAGGCTTCTGTGGCTTCAAATTAAAATCATCTGTGAGCTGTAGAAAAACTTGTGTTTTATTCTTTCTTTGAAAAGTTTGTGTAATATTCTTCTTGTTAAACTTTTGATCTGTTAGTTCAGGTTCATCTAACATCAGTGAAGGCTGATTCTTCTTTTCATCTTTACTTCTGTGACTTTTCACAAGTTGAATGAATTCATGGTTACAGCAGAAGTGAAAGAGTTCATATTACTGAATCATCACTCACATTATGAAACTATAAGAGACACAATAAACATCATCCATGACGTCATGTTTACTATTTAAAGTGTGGGTGACGTCACTCAGCGCGCCTGTGGGCGGGGCGTCGGGTTTCTCTTCCTGTGTGTGAGCAGGTGAGACACACCTGATGGTTTGATGAGAGACTCACATGGGCGGTGCATATTCAAAATGTGGTGGATAAATGTAAAAAAGTCTTAAATGTGATGAGGTGTTTGGTGGGGTATGCCTGGGGGGCAGACAGGAGTGCGCTAAAAACCATATATTGTGGGTTGATTAAGTCTATTTTAGATTATGGGGCAGGCACATCCCTGAGAAAGCTAGACATTATTCAATATCAGGTATTGAGGCTATGTACAGGGGCTTTTAAAACAACTCCAACAGCAGTATTACAGGTGGAAATGGGGGAAATGCCATTAGATATGAGGAGGTTGCAATTATCGCTGGTGTATTGGGTTAATTTGCAGGGTCATGTGACAGACCATCCAACAAAATGCACTTTAGAACCGTGTTGGGAAAAGGGAAAAAGGGACAGTAAAAGTTTTGGTTGGACAATAATACAGGAAACAGAAGAGATTGAAATAGCACATTTAGATGTAAGTCAGACAGTTCCACCTTGGGATTTGGTAGGTTTTTGGAGAGGCTGCAAAAGAGGCAACAAAGAATAGTGTTGTTGACTTGGCAGTTAGCCTCAGTAAGTCAGAAATCAAAAACATAATCAAACAAAGATTGAGGAGTAGGTGGCAAAAGCAATGGGAGGAAGAAAGGACAGGACGGTGGTTTTACACAATACAAAGGAAAGTGGGAGACATGAGAAGTAAAGGATGGAGCAGAAGAGAGGAAACAATAATATCAAGACTTAGGTTTGGGCATACGGCACTAAATGGTACACTAGTTAAAATAAAGAAACATAACACGGGTGAATGTGAGAAATGTGGTCAAGCTGAAACAATAGAGCATGTCGGGGATATGAAGATGAAAGGCAGAGGTGGATTAGAAAACTTACAAAAAATAAGATAAAGTATGATCTCAGAACAATGTTACAGGAACACGCTGGGAGTAGGTGTTGGAAATTGATGTTAGAGTTTATTAGAGTGAGTGGTTTAATGGGGAGGATATAAGTTCTTTGTTTTTTTGTTTGTTTGTTTGTTTGTTTGTTTAATGTATTATTTATTTATTCATTTATTTATTTTTATTTTTCTTGTAGTATTTATTTAGTTATTTTGTGAGGGTGTTATGGCCATTTTGATCCACATTCCATACCAGTAGGTGGCGGTAATGCACCAATTCGTTGTTTGCCAACCGCCATTAAACAACAGAAGAAGAAGAAGCAGCAGCGACACACCTGAGCAGCAGCAGACAGCAGCAGACGCTTTCATCACTTTGTCCTTTAAACTTTACTTCATATTTTACATTAAAGTGATCCGCGCGGAGCGGCAGCGCGAGACCGGAAACCGGAGCTACATCCGAGAGTCCGTGCACGCGCAGCAGCTGACGGCAGGTAAGTCAGAGTTTCAGTTACCATGGTGACTGACTCAGAGTTTCAGTTAGCTCTCTTTCCTCATCTCAGGGTTAAGAGCTGATAAAAGTCCTCACATTGTGTACTTTAGGAGAAGTTGTGATAATGTTTTAAAAAGACGAGTGAAGCAGTTATTAGATGTTTGGACTGAGCGCATCACTTCCTGCTGTGCTTTGTGTCGGCCAGCAGGTGTCAGTAGTGGAGCAGCTGAAGTCTGGAGAGGTGAACTCCATCTCAACACGACGGCTTTAAAAACCTTCATCCAAAACTCGTCCAAACCTCAGACTGACTGATCAGAGACTCACATGTGATCAAACTGCTGCTGCTTCAAAAGTCGCCCCCTGCATGGAGAGTAGACGCTTTTACCATCTGGGAGGCGCTTCAGTACTCCCACAGCTTTTAAACAGCTACAAAAATTCCTTTATCCCTCTTTCCATCCAAGCACTGAACGCACTTTACAGAGGGAGATAGTCCTCGTCCATCCTAGTCCCCCCCTCCCTGGCTTGGACCTATTTATTTATTCATATTTATTAGTTTTTTTCTTTTCTAAATTCATGTTTTTAATTCCAATCAATGAATGTAGTTGTTGTGTTTTAATGTGTTGTGTGATCTGTGTTGTCTTTTCTGTATTCCTGCTGCAAACTAAGTGGACAAAGAATCAAATGAATCTGAATCTGAATCTTCATCACATCTGAGCTCAGCTGCTCTGACCTGTAGATGATCACATGGTTCGTTACCACCATCTAGTGGACAGATAGCACAACTACATGTGATGTGTGATTTCTGACATGAACTTTATATATTTAATAACTTTATATATTTAATATAATAACTTTATATATTTAATAACTTTATATATTTAATAACTTTATATATTTAATATAATAACTTTATATATTTAATAACTTTATATATTTAATAACTTTATATATTTAATGATAATAGGAGGAAGCAAGGGAGAAACAAGGAAGGAAAGGAGGGAAGGAAGGAAGGAGGGAGGGAGGAGGGAAGGAAGGAAGGAATTAAATAAGGAAGCAATGAGGGAGGGAAGGAAGGAAGGTAGGTGGGAGGGAGGAAGGAATGAAGGAGCTGTTAGGAAGGAAGGACGGAAGGAAAGACGGAGGGTAGGAAAGGAACGAAGGACGGAAGGGAGGAGGAAGGAAGGGAGAAAGAAGGAAGGGAAGGAGGGAGGGAGGATAGAAGGAAGGAGGGAGGGTAGGAGGGAAGGAATGAAGGTAGGTGGAAGGAAAGAATTAAATAAGGAAGCAAGGAGGGAGGGAAGGAAGGAAGGAAGGAGGGAGGGAAGGAGGGAGGAAAGAAGGAAGGAGGGAGTGTGGGAAGGAAGGAAGGAGAGAAGGAGGGAGTGAAGGAAGGAGGGAGTGTGGGAGGGAAGGAAGGAGAGAAGGAGGGAGTGAAGGAAGGAAAGGAGGTGGGAGGGAGGAAGGAAGGAAGGAAGGAAGGAATGAGGGTGGAGGAAGGAAGGGAGAAAGAAGGAAGGAAAGGAAGGAAGGAAGGAAAGGAGGGAGGGTGAGAGGGAAGGAAGGAAGGAAGGAAGGAAGGAGGGAGAGAAGGAGGGAAGGAGGGAGTGTGGGAAGGAAGGAGAGAGGGAGGTTGGGAGGGAAGGAAGGAAGGTAGGTGGAAGGAAGGAAGGAACGAAATAAGGGAGGGAGGAGGAAGGAAGGGAGAAGGAAGGAAGGAAAGGAAGGAAGGAAGGAAGGTAGGTGGAAGGAGGGAGTGTGGGAAGGAAGGAAGGAGAGAAGGAGGGAATAAAGGAAGGAAGGGAGGTGGGAGGGAGGGAGGAAGGAAGGAAGGAATGAGAGTGGAGGAAGGAAGGAAGGAACGAACGAAATAAGGAAGGAAGGAGGGAGTGTGGGAAGGAAGGAAGGAAGGAGAGAAGGAGGGAGTGAAAGAAGGAAGGGAGGTGGGAGGGAGGAAGGAAGGAAAGGAGGGAAGGAACGAACGAAATAAGGAAGAAAGGAGGGAGGAGGAAGGAAGGGAGAAAAAAGGAGGGAAGGAAGGAAGGAAGGAAGGAGGGAGGGTGGGAGGGAAGGAAGGAAGGTAGGTGGGAGGGTGGAGGAAGGAAGGGAGTGAAAGAAGGAAGGGAGGTGGGAGGGAGGGAGGGAGGAAGGAAGGAAGGAATGAGGGTGGAGGAAGGAAGGGAGAAAGAAGGAAGGAAGGAGCTTGAACTCAGAGCCTCAGAGAAAACTAATGATGATGATGACAGAAGGAGGGAGGGAGGAAGGAAGGAAGGAAGGAAGGAAGGAAGGTAGGAACATGGTGAGGAAGGATTACACGGAGGGGGGGGTTAGGGAGGAGGAAGGAAGGGAGAAAGAAGGAAGGAAAGGAGGGAAGGAAGGAAGGTAGGTGCGAGGGAGGAGGAAGGGAGGGAGAAAAAAGGAGGGGAGGAAAGAAGGAAGGAGGGAGTGTGGGAAGGAAGGAAGGAGGGAGAAAGAAGGAAGGAAAGGAGGAAGGGTGGGAGGGAAGGAAGAAAGGAAGGAAGGAGCGAGAGAAGGAGGGAAGGAGGGAGTGTGGGAAGGAAGGGGGGAGGGAGGAAGGAAGGAAGGAAGGAAGGAGGGAGAGAAGAAGGGAAGGAGGGAGTGTAGGAAGGAGGGAGTGAAGGAAGGAAGGGAGGTGGGAGAGAAGGAAGGAGGGAAGGAAGGAAGGAAGGAAGGAAGGAACGAAGGAACGAAGGAACGAGAGAGGGTGGGAGGGAAGGAAGGTAGGTGGGAGGGAGGGAGGAGGAAGGAAGGAAGGAAGGAAGGAAGTCTGTCTTCAAAGGTTGTGTGGGCCTCTTCTATGAACTCCTCCCTTTAGTTCTTTCCATAGATTTTCTATTGGATTGAAGTCAGGTGATTGGCCTGGTCATGGCTGGTTTATGAGTTCTTCCTCATCAGTATGTTTGGCAACAATAAGGTTGTGAAGGTCTTGAGAAAGCTCTTTGACTTTACCCATCATGAGTTGTTTGTAGTGTGACACCTTGATAATGACACTCCTTTTTATTGGCCAAGGAAGGAAGGATGGAAGGAAGGAAGGAAGGAAGGAAGGAAGGAAGGAGGGAGAGAAGGAGAGAAGGAGGGAGTGACACCTTGATAATGACACTCCTTTTTATTGGCCATCAGTTGGGACTGAACCAGCTGGTATTAATTTGAGGGTGGAGGAAGGAAGGGAGGGAAGGTGGGAAGGAAGGAAGGAAGGGAGAAAAAAGGAGGGAAGGAAGGAAGGAACGAGGGAGGGTGGGAGGGAAGGAAGGTAGGTGGGAGGGAGGAGGAAGGAAGGGGGAAAAAAGGAGGGAAAGAAGGAAGGAACGAGGGAGGGTGGGAGGGAAGGAAGGAAGGGAGAAAAAAGGAGGGAAGGAAGGAAGGAACTAGGGAGGGTGGGAGGGAAGGAAGGTAGGTGGGAGGGAGGAGGAAGGGAGGGAAGGAAGGAGGGAGGGAAGGAAGGAGGGAGGGTGGGAGGGAAGGAAGGAAGGTAGGTAGGTAGGTAGGTAGGTAGGTAGGTGGGAGGGAGGAGGAAGGGAGGGAGAAAAAAGGGAAAAAAGGAGGGGAGGAAAGAAGGAAAGGAAGGAGGGAAGGAAGGAGGGAAGGAAGGAAGGAAGGAAGGAGAGAAGGAGGGAGTGACACCTTGATAATGAGACTCCTTTTTATTGGCCATCAGTTGGGACTGAACCAGCTGGTATTCATTTGAGGGTGGAGGAAGGAAGGGAAGGAGGGAAGGAAGGAAGGAAGGAGGGAGGGTGGTAGGGAAGGAAGGAAGGGAGAAAAAAGGAGGGAAGGAAGGAAGGAACGAGGGAGGGAGGGTGGGAGGGAAGGAAGGTAGGTGGGAGGGAGGAGGAAGGAAGGGAGAAAGAAGGAAGGAAGGAAGGAAGGGAGAAAAAAGGAGGGAAGGAAGGAAGGAACGAGGGAGGGAGGGTGGGAGGGAAGGAAGGTAGGTGGGAGGGGGGAGGAAGGAAGGGAGAAAAAAGGAGGGAAGGAAGGAGGGTGGGAGGGAGGAGGAAGGGAGGGAGAAAAAAGGAGGGGAGGAAAGAAGGAAAGGAGGGAGGGTGGGAAGAAAGGAAGGAAGGAAGGAAGGAGGGAGAGAAGGAGAGAAGGAGGGAGTGACACCTTGATAATGAGACTCCTTTTTATTGGCCATCAGTTGGGACTGAACCAGCTGGTATTAATTTGAGGGTGGAGGAAGGAAGGGAGGGAAGGTGGGAAGGAAGGAAGGAAGGGAGAAAAAAGGAGGGAAGGAAGGAAGGAACGAGGGAGGGTGGGAGGGAAGGAAGGTAGGTGGAGGGAGGAGGAAGGAAGGGGGGAAAAAGGAGGGAAAGAAGGAAGGAACGAGGGAGGGTGGGAGGGAAGGAAGGAAGGGAGAAAAAAGGAGGGAAGGAAGGAAGGAACTAGGGAGGGTGGGAGGGAAGGAAGGTAGGTGGGAGGGAGGAGGAAGGGAGGGAAGGAAGGAGGGAGGGTGGGAGGGAAGGAAGGAAGGTAGGTAGGTAGGTAGGTAGGTGGGAGGGAGGAGGAAGGGAGGGAGAAAAAAGGGAAAAAAGGAGGGGAGGAAAGAAGGAAAGGAAGGAGGGAAGGAAGGAGGGAAGGAAGGAAGGAAGGAAGGAGAGAAGGAGGGAGTGACACCTTGATAATGAGACTCCTTTTTATTGGCCATCAGTTGGGACTGAACCAGCTGGTATTCATTTGAGGGTGGAGGAAGGAAGGGAAGGAGGGAAGGAAGGAAGGAAGGAGGGAGGGTGGTAGGGAAGGAAGGAAGGGAGAAAAAAGGAGGGAAGGAAGGAAGGAACGAGGGAGGGAGGGTGGGAGGGAAGGAAGGTAGGTGGGAGGGAGGAGGAAGGAAGGGAGAAAGAAGGAAGGAAGGAAGGAAGGGAGAAAAAAGGAGGGAAGGAAGGAAGGAACGAGGGAGGGAGGGTGGGAGGGAAGGAAGGTAGGTGGGAGGGGGGAGGAAGGAAGGGAGAAAAAAGGAGGGAAGGAAGGAGGGTGGGAGGGAGGAGGAAGGGAGGGAGAAAAAAGGAGGGGAGGAAAGAAGGAAAGGAGGGAGGGTGGGAAGAAAGGAAGGAAGGAAGGAAGGAGGGAGAGAAGGAGAGAAGGAGGGAGTGACACCTTGATAATGAGACTCCTTTTTATTGGCCATCAGTTGGGACTGAACCAGCTGGTATTAATTTGCTTCCTGTCTTCATGTGTTCAATACTTTTTCCCTGTGTCATTTCACATTATTACACATAACTTCATTTATACACATCTATGGGTTGATTGTTCTGTGTATATGTGGAGGGAGGGAGGAAGGAAGGAAGGAAGGAAGGAAGGAAGGAGAGAAGGAAGGAAGGAAGGAAGGAGAGGAAGGTAGGGAGGAAGGAAGGAAGGAAGGTAGGTGGAAGGGAGGGAGGAAAGAAGGAAGGAGGGAGTGTAGGAAGGAAGGAAGGAAGGAAGGAAAGAGAGAAGGAGGGAGGGAGGGAAGGAAGGGAGGAAGGAAAGAGAGAAGGAGGGAGGGAGGGAAGGAAGGAAGGAAGGAAGGACGGAGGGTGGGAGGGAAGGAAGGAAGGCAGGTGGAAGGGAAGTGGGAGGAAGGAAGGGAGAAAGAAGGGAGGGAGGAAAGAAGGAAGGAGGGAAGGAAGGAAGGAGGGAGGGTGGGAGGGAAGGAAGGAAGGAGGGTGGTAGGGAAGGAAGGAAGGAAGGGAGGTGGAAGGGAGGGTGGGAAGGAAGGAAGGAGGGTGGAGGAAGGAAGGGAGAAAGAAGGAAGGAAGGAATGAGGGTGGAGGAACGAAGGGAGAAAGAAGGAAGGAAAGGAGGGAAGGAAGGAGGGAGGGTGGGAGGGGAGGAAGGAAGGAAGGGAGGAAGGGAGAAGGAAGGAAGGAAGGAAGGAAGGAAGGAAGGAGCTTGCACACAGAGAGCAAACTTTGTGATCCAGCTGATAAAGATTTGTAGTGTCTGTTAATGTTTGACTCTTGTTCCAGATTGTTGGTTCCAGAGTTCAGAGCTGCTGTTCTGTGATCAGATTCCCTTAAAGAAGACTTCAGGTTAAAGATGAATACAGAGAGTTGACACCTTAAAAAGCTCCTGCTGTCACTTCCATGTTTGTTCTTCTTCTGGTTGGTTTCCTGCTTGAAGCTGCTCATTCATTTCACCTTCACTCATCAGCTAAAGGTAACGTCCTCCATCCTCCCTCCTTTCCTTCCCTCCTTTCCTTCCTTCTTCCTTCCCTCCTTTACTTCCTTCTCCTTCCTTCTTCCTTCCTTCTTCCTTCCCTCCTTACTCCCTCCCTTCCTTGCTTTTTGCTTACCTTACTCCCTCGTTTCCTTCCTTCTTCCTTCAATCCTTACTCCTTCCTTTCCTTCCTTCCCTCCTTCTCTCTTTCTTTCCTCCCTACCTCCTTTCCTTCCCTCCTTCCTCCCTCTTTTTCCTCCTTCCTTCCTCCCTCCTTTCCTTCCTTCTTCCTTCCCTCCTTCCTCCCTCTTTTCCCTTCTTCCTTCCTCCCACTTTTCCTTCCTTCTTCCTTCCCTCTTTACTCCCTCCTTTCCTTCCTTCCCTCCTTCTCTCTTTCTTTCCTCCCTCCCTCCTTTCCTTTCCTCCTTCCTCCTTTCCTTCCCTCTTTTCCCTCCTTCCTTCCTCCCTCCTTTCCTTGCTTGAAGCTGCTGATTCATTTCACCTTCACTCATCAGCTTGATTCAGATGATTTTCAGCATCTAAAGGTAACGTCCTCCATCCTCCCTCCTTTCCTTCCTCCTTCCTCCCTCCTTCCTCCCTCCTTTCCTTCCTTCCCTCCTTCTCTCTTTCTTTCCTCCTTCCCTCCTTACAGCCTCCTTTCCTTCATTCTTCCTTCCCTCCTTACTCCCTCCTTTCCTTCCTTCCCTCCTTGTTTCTTTCTTTCCTCCCTCCCTCCTTCCTTCTTCCTTCAATCCTTACTCCCTCCTTTCCTTCCTTCTTGCTTCCCTTACTCCCTCCTTTCCTTCCTTCTTCCTTCAATCCTTACTCCCTCTTTTCCTTCCTTCCCTCCTTCTCTCTTTCTTTCCTCCCTCCCTCCTTTCCTTTCCTCCTTCCTCCTTTCCTTCCCTCTTTTCCCTCCTTCCTTCCTCCCTCCTTTCCTTGCTTGAAGCTGCTGATTCATTTCACTTTCACTCATCAGCTTGATTCAGATGATTTTCAGCATCTAAAGGTAACGTCCTCCATCCTCCCTCCTTTCCTTCCTCCTTTACTTCCTTCTTCCTTCCCTCCTTTACTTCCTTCTCCTTCACTCCTTTCCTTCCTTCGTCCTTCCCTCCTTACTGCCTCCTTTCCTTCCTTCTTCCTTCCCTCCTTTACTTCCTTCTCATTCCCTCCTTTCCTTCCTTCTTCCTTCCCTCCTTTACTTCCTTCTCCTTCCCTCCTTACTCCCTCCTTTCCTTCCTTCTTCCTTCCCTCCTTACTCCCTCCTTTCCTTCCTTCCCTCCTTCTCTCTTTCTTTCCTCCCTCCCTCTTTTCCTTCCCTCCTCCCTCCTTCCTCCCTCCTTTCCGTCCCTCCTTTCCGTCCCTCCTTCCTTCCTTCTTTTCCTTCCTCTCTCCTTCCTTCTTCCTTCCTCCCTCCTTCCTCCCTCCTTTCCTTCCTTCTTCCTTCCCTCCTTACTGCCTCCTTTACTTCCTTCTCCTTCCCTCCTTTCCTTCCTTCTCCTTGCCCCCTTTCCTTCCTTCTTCCTTCAATCCTTACTCCCTCCTTTCCTTCCTTCCCTCCTTCTCTCTTTCTTTCCTCCTTCCCTCCTTACTCCCTCCTTCCTCCCTCCTTCCTTCCCTCATTCCTTCCCTCCTTCCTCCCTCGTTTCCTTCCTTCCCTCCTTCTCTCTTTCTTTCCTCCTTCCTTCTTCCTTCCTCCTTCCTTTCTCCCTCTTCCCTCCTTTCCTTCTCTCCTTCCTTCCTCCTTTCCTCCCTCCTCTCTCCTTTCCTTCCTTCCCTCCTTCCTTCCTCCTTTCCTCCCTCCTTCCTCCTTTCCTCCCTCCTTTCTTTCCTCCTTTCTTTCCTTCTTCCTTCCCTCCTTCCTTCCCTCCTTTCCTTCCTCCTTTCCTCCTCCCTCCCTCCATCTTTGGTTTCAGTGATGGAATTCAAACCTTCAGTGTTCATGTGTTAATGTTAATATCTCAGATGGTGACATTATTATAATTATGATATATGTGTTAAAGATGTATTTTTGGGTATTTGTGGCCTTTATTTAATAGTACATGTCGTACATAGAGCCTGACAGGAAACAGGGAGAGAGGGGAATGACCTGCATCAAAGGTCCCTTGCTTGGACGCACTGTAACCATTCACCTACCAAGGCTCTCCAACTGAGACTGTTTGGTTATTGGTCCCTGACCTCAGGGTGCTGCTCAATTATTATTCATTCATCTAATCATTTGATTGATTTCTGATCATTATCTTCAGTGATTATTACTTATTGCTGATAATCAAAGCTACACACATGAATATGAAGATGAAGTGTGTGCATCAATAGATCAGACTCAGATCAATAAACAGTTTGATGAGCTTTCAACACAACACTGACTGTTCTGTACAGACTGATGTGATTATGTTCTGACACATTTGACATGAAATCAACTCAAAGTGTTTGTTTTTCTAAAAGCTTTTCTTGTCCTTGTTAGAGAAGTTAGGTGACAGTATGGAGTCTCCTCCTTCATCACATTTGAATCAGCAGTGTCACTCAGTCAGTGAGGGACATTCACTGTCCACAGTCCAGCACAATGCAGCCTGCTTACTGATGAACTGTAATAAAAAGTCATAAATATGTTACAGTCAGAGATCTCTGACAATGTTTTAGTCTCAGAAATAGTGAAATCATCTTTTCATTGATGATATTCAGTTATTGAAGCAGCTGAGAGCTGCAGCAGCAGCAACATGTTTCTACTGTAGCTCTGCATTTACTGTTTAGTTTCACACATTTTATATCAACATCATGTTTACACATGTTTAATATCAAGGTTCAAAGTTCTGATCATTCAACCATATAACCTTCTGAAATAACATCCTTATTGTCCAACACTGACTAAAGGCTACAAACATGATATAAAGATAACTGATAACTTTGATCTCCAGTAATATTTAGTTTTATAGCATCAGAGTCTTTATGTGTATTCAGTAAATGATTGTTTGAAGCCGTCATATCTCTGAGTGTAACATGTAGAGTCAGGACTGCTTTCTTTTATGGAGCCCCAATTGACTCCACATTCAAATAATAAATAAGTTAATTATTATGAAACATAACCTTATCATAATTTCATCAGGCATACAGCTCAGAAATCAGATTGGTTCATGTCCTCACAGAGAGTCTTGGCAGGTTCCTCCTGTGTGTTTGGAGCTGAACTCTGCTGCAAGCTTCACTGCTTTAATATCATCTTGATGCTTTTGGACTTTGACTGTGAAGTTATGAGAGTGTGACAGCGTCCTCAGATTGATGATGAAGGACTGATGAAGGAGAATCAGCTGCAGCTTCTCTCTGTGTTTCCTCTACAGGTGAAGGTAGAACCACTCTGTGACCACATGTGGATCTGAATTCACCTGGTGAGTATTTTCTTCTTTCTGACACACAGCTGGATGAAAATAGATGCATGTCATCAGTTTTTAAACACAAGTGAACTATAACTTGCTGCATATGAGCTCTGTAGTGGACAAAAATACAACTGTATGAAAAGGAATCTAGTTAATGCAGTTTCTTCAACATGTATCCACAGTGGAAATCTTACAGGAATGACTAACTGTGGGGCCATCTGGTGGTAGAATAAAGAATGACAGTGTGATAGACAGCAGTGTGTGTGTGATGTGCAGCTGGTTGTAATGAATGAGCATGTTGTTGTGTTTGTGTGAAGGTGTTTCTCTGCTATGGATCAGAGTGAGGACAGAGAGGAGGGAGTCCCTCCCTCTAAAAGCTCTCTGTGTGGGGAACATGACAGCCAGACCAAAGCTCAGAGGTGAGATGAGGATCTCTAACTGTCCATCACTGTTCTCCACTCACATCACTCCACCATCATTATTCACACTCAAAGCTCTGTGTGTGTTGTGTTGAAGGACAGAGAAGCAGCACAGACCAGACTCTGATGAACTCAGCCTACCTGAACTTGGACCTAAACCTGAAGCTGGACCTAAGAAGTTCAGTGATGAAGATAAATCTGCTGATCAGAGGTAAGAATGTAAAAAAAATGTTGAAGTCTTTGTCATGAAGTCATGAACCACTTGTCATTCTTTCTCTGTAGTGTTAAAAACATGAAGTACAGCACCACATCATCAGATCTCAGTATGTTTTAAGGTTGATATGATCGTTCTGACTGATTGTCTGACTGCAGGTTTCTTCTTACTGATGTCACTGTGGTCCCACATTTCAGAGTTAATTTAATGAGCCCAGTGTTGTTAGTTCTGATAGAAATGAGACCAAACTCATAGCAGGAGATCATGTTTGAGCAGACTGTGTCCTGGAAGATCAGAGATGCATCTGTGCTCTCTAAGCTAGTTAGCCAAGCTAACAATGTCAGTTTGTTGTAGCTGTGTGGATCAGTTTCTTACTGCAGGTTTATGTAGAAACACCTGATGTGTCGTAGCTGTCGTCCAACAAAACACACAATCTTCAGGATCAACACTGTAGTTACACTTGTTTTATCTCTTCTCTGTTTCCATCAGGATCCATCAGCAGAGACCAGATCCTCCTGAACCCAGCTGTGTGTCCATGAAGAGTGACTGGTCTATGGGTCAAATTATTGACTTCAAACATGGACATCAGTCAGCTGATCAGAGGTCAGACTGTAAAATGTTTGTCTCTTATTATCCAACTCTCATAAGAAGAAGTTTGATTGACTGAAACTGTTTTTACACAAACTTTATGTGTATAACAGTTTTTAAACAGAGGTACAAAGTCTTTACAGAGACAAATGATCAGAGGTCAGACAGAACAGCCTGTGAGTGTTTTACCTGGATCCACTGTGATAGAACACAACACCTTTAACACTGAGTGTCATTATTTATTCTGAGACTTCATCTTTTCTTCACAGAGTTCATCAGCAGAGCTCAGAGGTTATCAGTGGTCAGTCTGTCCAGCAGCATCAAACACAGCTGGACTCCATATTTATGGTGTGTAAATGTAAAGCACAGCTACTACTGCTAACTACAACAGCCACAGACTAAATACTAAACTACCATTCTGGTCCTAACAGTCTCCATGCTGCACTCTGTAGACCAGCAGCTTTTCAGTCTGTCACTGATCATCTGATGTTGACTTCTACCAGTTACATTTACATTTGATTGTGTTCCAGCTGCTGGAGGAGAACATCAGCAGGTTTGTGAAGAACGAGCTGAAGACGATGCAGAAGGCTCTGAGTCCAGATTACCCACAATGCTTAGAGACTCAGAGTGAGGATGAGGAGGTGTTGGACGGTGATGAGGAAGGGCAGAGGAGGAGCAGCAGAGAGGCATTTCTGAAGATCACAGTGCACTTCCTGAGGAGAATGAAGCAGGAGCAGCTGGCTGAGCGTCTGCAGAGCAGTAAGAGGATTTTAACAGATTTAACATGATGGAGAGGAAATGGAGGCAACATGGGAGAGGTTTATATTTCAAACTCTGCTGTTAATATGATGCACACATCTGCATCAGATCTATGAATTATTCTGAGCTGAAAACAGTCAGAAACTGTTTGTCTACAACTGATGAGCTGAATAGATTTCATAGTGGAGGAAAATATAAACATCTGCAGTTTAATGTTTACATTCTACCAATTTACTGTAGAATCATCTGATTGATTTCATTTGTTGTTTGTTCATTGAGGAGCTCGTGCTGTAGAGTGTCGACGTAAACTCAAGTCTAACCTGCAGAAGAAGTTCCAGTGTCTGTTTGAGGGGATCGCTAAAGCAGGAAACCCAACCCTTCTGAATCAGATCTACACACCGCTCTACATCACAGAGGGAGGGACTGCAGAGGTCAATGATGAACATGAGGTCAGACAGATTGAAACAGCATCCAGGAGACTAGACAGACCAGAAACAACAATCAGACAAGAAGACATCTTTAAAGCCTCACCTGGAAGAGATGAACCAATCAGAACAGTGATGACAAAGGGAGTGGCTGGCATTGGGAAAACAGTCTTAACACAGAAGTTCACTCTGGACTGGGCTGAAGACAAAGCCAACCAGGACATACACTTCACATTTCCATTCACTTTCAGAGAGTTGAATGGGCTGAAAGAGAAAAAGTACAGCTTGGTGGAACTTGTTCATCACTTCTTTACTGAAACCAAAGAAGCAGGAATCTGCAGGTTTGAAGATTTCCAGGTTGTGTTCATCTTTGACGGTCTGGATGAGTGTCGACTTCCTCTGGACTTCCACAACACTGAGATCCTGACTGATGTTACAGAGTCCACCTCAGTGGATGTGCTTCTGACAAACCTCATCAGGGGGAAACTGCTTCCCTCTGCTCGCCTCTGGATAACCACACGACCTGCAGCAGCCAATCAGATCCCTCCGGAGTACTTCGGCATGGTGACAGAGGTCAGAGGGTTCACTGACCCACAGAAGGAGGAGTACTTCAGGAAGAGATTCAGAGATGAGGAGCAGGCCAGAACCATCATCTCCCACATCAAGACATCACGAAGCCTCCACATCATGTGCCACATCCCAGTCTTCTGCTGGATCACTGCTACAGTTCTGGAGCATGTTTTTAAAAGCAGAGAGGGAGGAGAGCTGCCCAAGACCCTGACTGAGATGTACATCCACTTCCTGGTGGTTCAGTCCAAACTGAAGAATGTCAAGTATGATGGCGGAGCTGAGACAGATCCACACTGGAGTCCAGAGAGCAGGAAGATGATGAAGTATCTGGCAAAACTGGCTTTTGAGCAGCTGCAGAAAGGCAACCTGATCTTCTATGAATCAGACCTGACAGAGTGTGGCATCGATATCAGAGCAGCCTCAGTGTACTCAGGAGTGTTCACACAGGTCTTTAAAGAGGAGAGAGGGCTGTACCAGGACAAGGTGTTCTGCTTCGTCCATCTGAGTGTTCAGGAGTTTCTGGCTGCTATTCATGTCCATCTGACATTCATCAAGTCTGGAGTCAATCTGCTGGAAGAAAAACAAACAACATCCTGGTGGCCTGAAGTGTTCAAAGGCAAATCAACACGTTTCTACCAGAGTGCGGTGGACGAGGCCCTAAAGAGTCCAAATGGACACCTGGACTTGTTCCTCCGCTTCCTCCTGGGTCTTTCACTGCAGACCAATCAGACTCTCCTACGAGGTCTGATGACACAGACAGGAAGTAGCTCACAGACCAATCAGAAAACAGTCGAGTACATCAAGAAGAAGATCAGTGAGAATGTGTCTGCAGAGAGAAGCATCAATCTGTTCCACTGTCTGAATGAACTGAATGATCGTTCTCTCATGGAGGAGATCCAACAGTTCCTGAGATCAGGAAGTCTCTCCACAGATAAACTGTCTCCTGCTCAGTGGTCAGCTCTGGTCTTCATCTTACTGTCATCAGAAAAAGATCTGGATGTGTTTGACCTGAAGAAATACTCTGCTTCAGAGGAGGCTCTTCTGAGGCTGCTGCCAGTGGTCAAAGCTTCTCATAAAGCTCTGTAAGTGGATTAAACACTGGATATTTGAACAATATCAAATATGTCGAATAAAACATTTTGTGTTTGTTACTAATCCTTTCTTCAGGCTGAGTGGCTGTAACCTCTCAGGGAGAAGCTGTGCAGCTCTGTCCTCAGTTCTCAGCTCCCAGTCCTCTAGTCTGAGAGATTTGGACCTGAGTAACAACAACCTGCAGGATTCAGGAGTGAAGCAGCTTTCTGCTGGACTGGAGAGTCCACACTGTACACTGGAGACTCTCAGGTCAGGACATAGCAGCTATAATCCTGTTGTACTGAACAATGACAATAAATATTAATGTTAATCATTCTGTACATCATCTGTAGGATTCTGGTAAATATATGATTAAAAACATTGTGTTATCAACCTTTTTATGTTTCCAGTCTGTCAGGATGTCTGATCGCAGAGGAAGGCTGTGCTTCTCTGGCCACAGCTCTGAGCTGCAACTCCTCCCATGTGAGAGATCTGGACCTGAGTAACAACAACCTGCAGGATTCAGGAGTGAAGCAGCTTTCTGCTGGACTGGAGAGTCCACACTGTGGACTGGAAACTCTCAGGTCAGAATAGAGCAGCTATAATTCGGTTGAACTGATCAATGACAATAAATATTAATGTTAATCATTCTGTACATCATCTGTAGGATTCTGATAAATATATGATTAAAAACATTGTGTTATCACACTTTTTATGTTTCCAGTCTGTCAGGATGTCTGATCACAAAGGAAGGCTGTGCTTCTCTGGCCTCATCTCTGAGCTGCAACCCCTCCCATCTGAGAGATCTGGACCTGAGTAACAACAACCTGTGGGATTCAGGAGTGAAGCAGCTTTCTGCTGGACTGGAGAGTACAAACTGTGAACTGGAAACTCTCAGGTCAGAATAGAGCAGCTATAATCCTGATGTACTGAACAATGACAATGAATATTAATGTTAATTATTCTGCACATCTGTAGGATTCTGGTAAATATGTGATTAAAAACATTGTGTTATCAAACTTTTTATGTTTCCAGTCTGTCAGGATGTCTGATCACAAAGGAAGGCTGTGCTTCTCTGGCCTCATCTCTGAGCTGCAACCCCTCCCATCTGAGAGATCTGGACCTGAGTAACAACAACCTTCAGGATTTGGGAGTGAATCAGCTTTCTGCTGTACTGAATAGTCCACACTGTACACTGGAAACTCTCAGGTCAGAATCGAGCATCTATAATTTCTTTGTCTTGAACAATGACAATAAATCTGATTCTGAGACTTTTTATACAGTTGATCATTTTCATTCAGTTTTACATTCAGATTAATGTAAATTGTTCTTCACAGCTGTAGGATTCTGGTACTTATATGATTAAAACATTGTGTTATCAACCTTTTTATATTTCCAGTCTGTCAGGATGTCTGATCACAGAGGAAGGCTGTGCTTCTCTGGCCTCAGCTCTGAGCTGCAACCCCTCCCATCTGAGAGATCTGGACCTGAGTAACAACAACCTGCAGGATTCAGGAGTGAAGCAGCTTTCTGCTGGACTGGAGAGTTCACACTGTGGACTGGAAACTCTCAGGTCAGAATAGAGCAGCTATAATCCTGTTGTACTGAACAATGACAAGAAATATAAATGTTAATTATTCTGCATATCTGTAGGATTCTGGTACATATGTGATTAAAAACATTGTGTTATCAACCTTTTTATATTTTCAGTCTGTCAGGATGTCTGATCACAGAGGAAGGCTGTGCTTCTCTGGCCTCAGCTCTGAGCTGCAACCCCTCCCATCTGAGAGATCTGGACCTGAGTAACAACAACCTGCAGGATTCAGGAGTGAAGCAGCTTTCTGCTGGACTGGAGAGTTCACACTGTGGACTGGAAACTCTCAGGTCAGAATAGAGCAGCTATAATCCTGTTGTACTGAACAATGACAATAAATATAAATGTTAATCATACTGCATATCTGTAGGATTCTGGTACATATGTGATTAAAAACATTGTGTTATCAACCTTTTTATATTTCCAGTCTGTCAGGATGTCTGATCACAGAGGAAGGCTGTGCTTCTCTGGCCTCATCTCTACGCTACAACCCCTCCCATCTGAGAGAGCTGGACCTGAGCTACAATCATCCAGGAGACTCAGGAGAGAAGTTACTGTCTGCTGGACTGAAGGATCCACACTGGAGACTGGACACTCTCAGGTAGGTGTAGAGAACTTTAAAATATAGATAAATGTACAAAAATGAAAGGAAGTGTGTTTTCTGTAAACTACAGATAAAAGAATTCAAAGACTACATTTACCATGATCCTTTGTTTTCTTGTGGGTTTCTGTCCTGTTTGTTGGGTATGTCCAGTATGTTATGAGTGATGTAATCTAAACCAATCAGAGATCAATTTGGGGGAGGCAGACTGTAGCCACATGTGTGTGAGGAGAGCTGTGTGTGGGTGTGAAGTAGAAAACTAAGGGTGAGGCTGAATAGTGTTTTTTGTTTAGGAAGCTTCCTAACTGAGTGAAATGACCCAGAAGTGTCTAAATGGCATCTATGACAAGAGCTGGTTGAATTCTCTAAATGCTAAGGAACAATGATTCAGTGCTTCCTTTCTAACCTCCTTTAGCACAGAGTACACCTGACCATCCTTTATGAAAGGAGAGGAGATAATACTGTCCCACAATTCCTTGTGGCAGCAATATTTAACACGACCAAGTGACGCAGCATTCACAAACTCAAACCATTAAACCCACATTAAATGTCCACAGTGGTCTCTGTGTGTCCTCTGTCCAAAGCTGTGATCAACATGTTTAATAACTGGATTAACTAATATTAGGCGAGGGGAAATATATCCATTATACGATGCATCACGATGTGGACATAGTCGACTCTGCATCAATTCACAAAAGTCAAGAATCGATTATTTAAACGTTAGTTAATAACTTTATGTTGATGGTATGGACAGACAGGTCTCAGGTACGGACTAGGGCTGCAGCTATCCATTATCTTTGTAATCGATTATTCTATCAATTATTTCATTGATTAATCGAGTAATCTAATAAATGATTTTGCTTCATTAAATAGCAAAACTAAAAATGAGAAAAAGGCCGCCGTACATTTTAACCCTGTAAGACCCAGATATAGAAAAAAATGAGGAAAACATTTTTTGACCTCTCAGATATTGTTTTAGGAGACATCTGATGTAGAAATGAAAGAGTTTTCAAATTTATACATTTTAGTAAGTTTTTAGGGAAATGTTGGGAGCAGGATTTCTGTATTTGTCACTTTGTCTGAACAGATATACAGAACATTTAAGCATTCATTTGCAGGGTTGATTGCTGACGTAGCCCCATAACAGTATATATCATCAGTAATAATCACACATCAATCATAATTTATTAATAAGCAGTTATTGATAAAAATACTGGAAAAATTGTATTTACAAAACTTTTTAGCCATGTTCACTTTCAATGTGGTTTGAATGAAGGTTGTCTCAGTCCCAGTCTATGTTGACTAGCAGTGATAGTATTCTGCTCTCTACTTATCATACTAAAAGGAACACATGCACCCCCCCAGAGCGCTTACAGGTTCACATTCAGGACCATTGGCAAGGTGCTACTTCAGCAAACCCTCAGAAAAATAGCTCAGGATCATTGAGAAGTTAAAAAACTGAAAATCACATTTAAAACTTGAATCATGAATCATCTAACACTTTAAATTTCTACTGTAATTAGTTTCAATTAGTGAACATGTGAGAAGTGTCCTTATATAATGTTTAAGGAGCACAGGCTAGTTTGACTACCACAACATAGACATAACAAGCTCTAATATTATGTGGAATAAAATACCAGATGGAGTTTGGTGCTTAATCCACTTTATTTTGAAAGTATTGTTTAAGTCAATAAAATGTAATAATTCAAATCCTTCTTTTTTAGGTGATGGTGTCATCTCTTTAAAAATAGAAATATCTTGTATGTTGCTGTTTAAAACCTGAAATGATATTAACTCTTCAACTCTCAAGCTAATTATTCCTTGTTTCATCGTTGTTGACATTTCTTCCTTATCGATACATTCGAGTAAAACTCAGTTAAACCATCAATCTCAGGTATGAACACACAGGTGGACACTCTCAGGTCACATTTAAGGGTTCATTTTAACAGTAAATGTAGTTTTAGTCATAATTGAGTCATGTACATTGTTTTAGTTTTAGTGGACTAAATATCATTAGATTATATATTATAGTCTATATAATATAATAAAGTTTAAAGGATAATGCTTTTTTAAAGTTAGTGTTGAATGAGTGAAGTCATTATTCCTACTAGATGAAATGAATGTTATATTTATCTGTTATTGAATGGTAGGAAGGTTTGAATGGTTCATACACACAGACATATCTTTATTTACCTGGCTTGGCCATAAAAGAGCATCTCAATAACAATAATCAGCTGCTAATGTTGCTTCAAGTTTGAAGTGGAGACAGATGACAGAATAAAGTCCAGTGTGTCTCTCTGTTATATTTAGTTTTCTGATTCATCATCTAGTTAAAAATCTGTTAATTATCCGTCTGATCAACAAAAGAAACAGAAACAACTTTCTTCATTTATCAGACACATTTTTCTTTTCATGTTATTTCCTCCATTAACTGTTATTATGGATGGATATTATATGTTGTTATGGATCAAATGAACATAAGGAAGAGTTTGTCTGTCACATTTTAAAAATATTTATATTTGACATAATGTGTCATCATTTCCATGTGAGCGTCTGGTTTGATATGAGTTTACTTAGTTTATTGAGTTACATCATATCAATTATTCCTCAAACATTCAACCTAATAAAACAAATCAGTATTTAAAAACACTCTGGTCATATTCAGAGTTATTAAATAATTAATTCACAATCAGAATATCAATAAATAACCTTCAGATACAAATAGTGAATAAATAACATTCTGCCAGTAGTAATGTTTCATATGTTTCTGAGCAGCACACAGTAGATACACAGCAGGAATGTTTGTTAAATACATATAATGTAATATAATATAATATGATATAATATAAACGTTCATGATCTCCTGATGTCCCTGAACTCATCAGAGTCCATCTGTTATTTTATTATTGATGTATTTACTGTTTATTATAAAGAAGTTCACTTGTATCATGAACTTTATTTAGAACTTTCTAACTTGTGGTTGTTTCTTCTTATTGTGTCTTTCAACTATTATTATTATTATATATTCAAACCAAATGAATGAACACATGGAATAATTACAGTCAAATGTTTTGCTGTCTTATAGCTGCATTTATTCTCTGATCACTTCAAAAATGCTCCTTTTGTCTCCTTTTGATATTGAAGTGATGACTGGCTCTATCCTCAGGACAACATGCAGAGATCAATATTTAATCTAGTGATTTATCATGTGGGAGGACATATTTGTTCATCACATCTTCTTCTTCAGGTCTTTTCCTCTCAGACTTCAGTGAAAGAATCCAGCAGACAGTTGAGACAGATGAGTTTCAGCCTGTTTCTGTGTCACTCTGACAAACTGAGGAACACTGCTTCATGTTGAACAGCAGTTAGGACTCATGTTGGATAGAAAATCATTCTGACTGTGTTTCTTCCTCCAGGGTGGACCATGGTGGAGAGCACAGGTTAAAACCTGGTCTGAAGAAGTGTAAGTGTGGATTGAATTTGATTCATGACAACTAAACAGCACACAGTCAGTTTCTCTTTAAATACAAAGTTGGTCTTTGTGGTATTTATTCATTAAAACATTACTGACAAAATGTGTCATCATGAAACTTTATAGAAATGAACAACAGATCAGAAGTTAAACAGAGAATAAATCCATCAGGTGTGTCAGATGATAAACTGCTGCTGTGTTGTTTCTTCTTCTCTTCATCAGATTTCTGTGAACTCACACTGGACACAAACACAGTACACAGAAACCTCAAACTGTCTGATAACAACAGGAAGGTGACACGTGTGGAGGAGGTTCAGTCATATCCTGATCATCCAGACAGATTTGACTACTGGGCTCAGCTGCTGTGTAGTAATGGTCTGACTGGTCGCTGTTACTGGGAGGTCGAGTGGAGAGGAAGTGTTTATATATCAGTGAGTTACAGAAGAATCAGCAGGAAAGGAGGCAGTGTAGACTGTTTATTTGGAGGGAATGATCAGTCCTGGAGACTGACCTGCTCTGATGATGGTCGTTACTATGTCTATCACAATAAGATAGTAACACCCATCTCCTCCTCCTCCTCCTCCTCCTCCTCCTCCTCCTCCTCCTCCTCCTCTGTCTCTGACAGAGTAGCAGTGTATGTGGACTGTCCTGCTGGCACTCTGTCCTTCTACAGAGTCTCCTCTGACACACTGATCCACCTCCACACCTTCAACACCACATTCACTGAACCTCTGTATGCTGGGTTTGGGTTTGGGTCATGTCAGCCTGGTTCCTCAGTGTCTGTGTGTCCTCTGTCTGAGTGAGAGTCTCTTCCTGTGTGTGAAGATGTAAATAAATAACTTTGAGAAGTTTGAGTAACATTATTTTCATTGCTGGTTAAAATTCAAGCAGAAGCAAACACAACGAGCTTCTGTAACATTGATCTGATTATTAAAATAAAAAGCAGTTTGAACTTGAAGCTTTTGGTTTTCTGTTTGTTTTTGACACCAGCAGGACTCCGTACATCTCAGCTCTCTGTTTTTACTTTATTGAACAACAGCAGAATATACAAACATACAGGTAAACATTAATATCAGTTAAATATGTAATAATATGAGGAAATGAACAACATGAGAGCAAATATTAAAGTAATTACATTAAAATAAATGAGGTAAATGAAAATAAATAATCAGCATTCAGATATATTTAGTCAGTATAGCCGATAATATATTGAAATGTATTTATTTGGATAAACCCCTTGAGATGCATCATCTCGATTTCCAGGGGGTCCAGACATATAAACAGACATTGATTAAACATACAAGCAAATAAATAAATAAAGAAGAGACAGAAGATAGAAAAAAGGACAGACCACAGTAACATCATGACGACATCAGAACAAAACAACCATTAAAAAATAAAAAAGGCCACAATGAAAAAAACTGAAACTGAGACAACAGATAATGAAAACAATCACTTCACCAAATCAGAAAGTTCATGCAGCTTCAATGAAAACCAGAGCAGAAGACAGAGCACGCTTAAAGATAACAAATGAAGGATCTGATATTAGCCGGTAGGTTATTCCAATCTGCTGAAAGATTTATTAACATTGGGAACAGAAAGATAGAGATGGGCAGAATGTCTGATATGGTAAATTGATGGTATAAGAAACTGCTGTAGATAAGGTGGATAATTAAGGTCAATACATTTGTATATAAGCTGCAACCAGTGCATATGTCTTCTCTCATTCAATGAACTGGGCGTAACGTCCATGATGTCTTGCTGCCGCTGAGTTCAGTCTGAATTTATCTATAAAAAAATCTATCTATCTATCTATCTATCTATCTATCTATCTGCAGATTAGCAATAAGAAGCTAGCAGGACAAAGACAATAAACACTTAATAAAAAGCCACAAAGCAACAATAAGGCTTCTGTGGCTTCAAATTAAAATCATCTGTGAGCTGTAGAAAAACTTGTGTTTTATTCTTTCTTTGAATAGTTTGTGTAATATTCTTCTTGTTAAACTTTTGATCTGTTAGTTCAGGTCCATCTAACATCAGTGAAGGCTGATTCTTCTTTTCATCTTTACTTCTGTGACTTTTCACAAGTTCAATGAATTCATGGTTACAGCAGAAGTGAAAGAGTTCATATTACTGAATCATCACTCACATTATGAAACTATAAGAGACACAATAAACATCATCCATGACGTCATGTTTACTATTTAAAGTGTGGGTGACGTCACTCAGCGCGCCTGTGGGCGGGGCGTCGGGTTTCTCTTCCTGTGTGTGAGCAGGTGAGACACACCTGAGCAGCAGCAGACAGCAGCAGACGCTTTCATCACTTTGTCTTTTAAACTTTACTTTATGTTTTACATTAAAGTGATCCGCGCGGAGCGGCAGCGCGAGACCGGAAACCGGAGCTACATCCGAGAGTCCGTGCACGCGCAGCAGCTGACGGCAGGTGAGTCCAAGTTCTGAGAATGTTTTAAAAAGACGAGTGAAGCAGTTATTAGATGTTTGGACTGAGCGCCCCCCCAATTAATATAATATAATATAATATAATTTAATACAGCTGTCTCAGATGGGAGGGGTTGGACTTCAGAGCTGAGGCCAGAGAATCCTGACACGAAGCACAGCAGGCACTGATGAGCTCAGCCCCCCCCCCCCACCTTCCATCCTACCCTCCCTCCTTCCTTCCTTCCATCCTTATTTCGTTCCTTCCTTCCTACCTTCTGTCCTTCCTCCTCCCTCCTTCCTTTCTTCCTTTCTTCTGTCCTTCTTTCCTCCCTCCCACCTACCTTCCTTTCCATTCATTATATTATATTCATTATATTATATTATATTTATTATAATCAGTGTTTATTGTACAGGCAGTGTTATATGATGATTTTCTTCCCCTCATGTTTCTCCAGACAGCTGCTGGTTGTTTTCTTCAGGATGTAATATTTGATATGACTGTACTGCAGTGTTTTCACTCTATTATTGTGATTATGAGACATACTGTATATTTATGTGTTTTATGTTGTTTGTCTGTAATCATCTGTGTTGCTGCCACTCTGAGCCAGAACAATTAACTCTGTAGTTATGAGATCAAGGCAAGGCAAGGCAGTTTTATTTATATAGCGCATTTCATACACAATGGCAATTCAATGTGCTTTACATAAAACAGAAAAACATGTAATTTGAGAAACTTAAAACATACAATTAACCCCCACCCCCACCCCCACATAATAAAAACAAAGTACAGAAAAATAGAAAGACATAAATAAAATGATTGCAGCATAACATAATAAATTAGCTTTAAAATCATTAAAAGGACATAGAGTGCAAATGAAAGATTAAAATGTAAAGTGCTTTAAAAGAGCTCAATCATAAGCTCAGGAGAAGAGAAATGTTTTTAACCTGGATTTAAAAGTGTTCACTGTTGGGGCTGATTTCAGTTCTGCTGGTAGTTTGTTCCAGTTGTGTGCAGCATAACAGCTAAAAGCTGCTTCACCATGTTTAGTTTGAACTCTGGGCTCAACTATCTGACCTGAGTCAGTAGATCTCAGAGCTCCACTGGGTTTATATTCTACTAACATGTCATTCATGTATTCTGGACCTAAACCATTCAGTGATTTGTAGACCAGTAGCAGAACTTTAAAATCTATTCTATAGCTGACTGGGAGCCAGTGTAAAGACTTTAGAACTGACTGGGAGCCAGTGTAAAGACTTTAGAGCTGACTGGGAGCCAGTGTAAAGACTTTAGAACTGTCTGGGAGCCAGTGTAAAGACTTGAGAACTGGAGTAATGTGCTCTGATCTCTTTGTTCTGGTTAAAACTCGAGCTGCAGCGTTCTGAATGAGCTGCAGCTGTTTAATGCTTTTTTGTGGGAGTCCAGTCAGAAAACCGTTACAGTAGTCGAGTCTACTTGAGATGAAAGCATGAATCAACTTCTCCTGGTCTGTTTGAGACATAAAACCCTTCACTCTGGATATGTTCTTAAGCTGATAGAAGGCTGTTTTGGTGACTGATTTGATGTGACTGCTGAAAGTCAGATCTGTGTCTATCAGCACGCCAAGGTTTCGGACTTTTTCCGTAGTTTTTAGAGAGAGTGACTCGAGATGTTTACTGACAGCAATCCTCTTCTCTTTATTGCCAAAAACAATGACCTCAGTTTTGTCCTGATTTAATTGAAGGAAATTTTGGTTCATCCAATTAGTTACTTGCTCTAAACAGTGACACAATGACTGTATTGGACTGTAGTCATCTGCGGACAGTGCTAGGTATATCTGTGTGTCATCTGCATAACTGTGATAGTCTACATTACAGTTCTGCAGAATTTGACCCAAGGGCAGCATATATAGACTGAACAGAAGAGGTCCAAGAACTGACCCCTGAGGAACTCCACATGTCATAGCCACTCGATCAGATTCATAACTTCCAATGGTCACAAAATAACTCCACTCTTCCAAGTAGGACCTGAACCAGTCTAGGACTGTTCCGCTGAGTCCTGCCCAAGTTTCCAACCTGTTCAACAGTATACTGTGGTCCACAGTGTCAAATGCAGCACTGAGATCCAACAGGACCAGAACTGACACCTTGCCTGAGTCATTGTTCAACCTTATGTCATTTAACACTCTAATAAGAGCTGTTTCTGTACTGTGGTTCGGTCAGATCAGGTCAGAGCCTGATTGAAATTTGTCAAAAAGTCCACTGGAGTTCAAGAAATTGCTGAGTTGATTAAAAACCACTTTCTCAACGATCTTGGCTATAAAAGGAAGATTTGAGATAGGTCTGTAGTTGGTTAACATGGAAGCCTCCAGCGTTCTCTTTTTTAAGAGTGGCTTAATGGCAGCTACTTTTAGGAGTTTAGGAATCACACCTGATTTAAGTGAGCTATTTATTACTTGTCGCAAATCAGTTTGGACAGAGTTCACAATAGTTTTAAAGAAATCTGATGGCATTGTGTCAAAACAGCATGTTGATGGTTTTAGATGCTGCACTGTTTCCTCTATGGTTTTTTGGTCAACTATTTTAAATTCTGACATTGCAGTTGAGTTATTCCTGGGAGGTCTTAGGGATTGCATCATTTTATTGTTTTGTTGATTTGTGTTGATATTTAACCTTATGGACTGGATTTATTCACTGAAAAAGCAAGCAAATTCATTGCATTTTTCTGTGGAAAGGAGTTCTGGAGCTATCTGTTGAGGGGAGTTTGTAAGCTTATCAACCGTAGCAAACAGAGTACGAGTGTTGTTGATGTTCTTATTAATCATTTCAGAAAAGTGTTGCTGTCTAGCTTTGAGTAACTCATATTTAAAATTACAAAGACTTTGTTTGTAGAGGTCAAGGTGAATTTGAAGTTTAGTTTTTCTCCACTTACGCTCTGCTTTCCTGCATTCTGTTTTTAAAGCCTTTATCATCATAGTGTTCCTCCATGGTGTTTTCTTTCTGCTCAACGTCGTCTTAGTTTTAATAGGTGCAACAGCATCCATGACATTTGAGATTTTCCAGTTAAATTTATCCAGGACTTCATCAACTGACTCTGCACTCACAGTTGGTGACATAGCTATAGCCTCCATAAACTTTGCACTGGTATTCTCATTTATGTACCTTCTCCTAACAGACACAGAGGTTAACTGAACATTTGGAATGATCTGTAAGTCAAAGAACACACAGAAATGATCAGAAAGAGCCAAGTCCTTAACATCAACAGAAGAAATATCAACACCTTTAGAGATAACCAGATCCAGAGTGTGGCCTCGAGTGTGTGTGGGCCCTTTCACATGTTGCAAGAGGCCAAAAGTGTCAAGTAGAGCAGAGAGTTCTTTGGCGTTACTGTCCATGTTATTGTCTACATGAATGTTAAAATCCCCTGTTATGATAAAAAAGTTGTAGTCAGTCAAATGCCAAATGCACAAAGAGAAATAGGGTGAAGCTACAGCGAGGGTATGTTTGCTTCCTGTTTTCAAAATAAAAGCAACAATTCTATCATTATGGTTTTCTTAATAATAAAAGGTGTTTTATTTTGTGAAAATGACCTGAAGTGCGTTACTCACTACGGCTAACATGAGCGGCTCCAACTTCTCAGGAACAAAACTTTAAACAGGTGTTATTTGGACAAATTAGCGTCACATTGTGGATCTAAAGGGCTACTTTACTTTCTTCCTAAAAAGGTTAGACATGTGGATAAAGTGGTTTATTTACAGAGTTAGAGCTAAAATGAAATCAGCTTCAGCCTGATGATTTCAGCTCGGGTAGGAACGAAATGCATTGTGGGTTATCGTGTAGTTTACTACAGTGTAAACGGTCTGCTTACTATTTTAGAATCATAATTCAGTTCAGACTATAGAAATGTTGCATTAATGCAGCAAGATTACTTTCAATTAATTAGTTAGACATGGACTCTGAAGTTATAAGGATGTGACGACTTCCTCAGATCATACACAGAAACAGTAAAAGGCCTCATAGAAGAGTTCAGGCTCTTCAGATGATAAATGATCAAATACCACCATCTAGTGGACAGATAGCAGAACTACATGCGATGTGTGATTTCTCTGACACTGACTGGTTAGACTGGTTTGCACATCACTCTGATGTTGTTTAGACTTGGACTGTGAAGTTATGAGGGTGTGACAGCGTCCTCAGATCAAATGCTCACAGACAGCAGGACTGACGAGGGAGAATGAGCAGCTTCTTCTCTCCCAGTGTTTCCTCTACACATGAAGGTGGAAAGTGTCTGTAAGTTGACGTGAAGTGAGTTCAGCAGGTGAGAATCCTACCAGAGAAATCTGTAAATGTCTGATGAACACCATCACTTTGATCACATTGTGTTGTATCACTGTTTGACTGCAGCTCAAATGTTTCTTCATGCTGATTGGCTGTTTTAAATACCTGTTTGATGTTTGCTGGTATAAATATTCTCCAGATATTGTAAAGAGGTTAAACTATATTTATATTATAAAGATTTACATGTATGACTGTTAGTGATTAACAGGTAAAACCAACAGCAGTTTGATTGTAATCTCATCATCAGTGAAAAATGCAGGACGTGTCAGAACTGGTTGAACAGCTTTGATCAACTTGACTAAAGTTCATTTTTTAACTGTGTTCAAACTTCCATCTTACAACACTGAGACTGACTCTGTTTAACTGAAGCACATTTAACACAGTTCATGTCTCTAGATGGACCAGAGCCAGCTGTAAGGGACCTTAGAGGCTGCTTAGGGCCCCTCAGCCTTCAGGGGCCCAAACTAACAGAACATGTGAACTATGTTTGAGTTTAACTGTTAAACTTCTGCCACAGTTTAAATATTTAAAGATAAATGTGAACATTTAACTCACAGGTCATCGTTTTCTCTTGGTGCTAACTGACATCCCAACATCCTTTTTTATTGGTTCAAGATATAACAAAGAAACAAATATTAAAACAGTTTTGAGGATTTTAATAAATAACAGCTTTGGAGGACACATCATTGTGTTTTGGGGACCAAAACTAAAACTAGAAAAATTGAAGGCTGAATAATAAATGTTAAGATTATGACAAAAAAACCAAAAAACAAACAGATATAAGATTTTGGATTTTGGGATTGTAGGAAATACATTTTGGATGTACAAATTCAAACTTTGGGAAACATAATATTGACACTGGGCTGTAAAACAATTCTCAGATGAATCTCTTTTTAGTGCTTCACCAATGTTCATATTGCCTCTGAATATTTGTAACATGTTATTGACAGTAATAAGAACTACTGTGTGTGTGTGATGTGCAGCTGGTTGTAATGAATGAGCATGTTGTTGTGTTTGTGTGAAGGTGTTTCTCTGCTATGGATCAGAGTGAGGACAGAGAGGAGGGAGTCCCTCCCTCTAAAAGCTCTCTGTGTGGGGAACATGACAGCCAGACCAAAGCTCAGAGGTGAGATGAGGATCTCTAACTGTCCATCACTGTTCTCCACTCGCATCACTCCACCATCATTATTCACACTCAAAGCTCTGTGTGTGTTGTGTTGAAGGACAGAGAAGCAGCACAGACCAGACTCTGATGAACTCAGCCTACCTGAACCTAAGAAGTTCAAACATGAACATAAATCTGCTGATCAGAGGTAAGAATGTAAAATCTTTGTTTCTTCTTACTGATGTCACTGTGGTCCCACATTTCAGAGTTAATTTAATGAGCCCAGTGTTGTTAGTTCTGATAGAAATGAGACCAAACTCATAGATAAGACCAAACGTGTAATAAACTAGAGTTATCCTTGATGTATAAACTACAGAGTCTCACAGGGGTCAATTAGAGGAAGAAGTATATTGAGGAGGAAATCCTCAACTGTTCCTGTTTGACACTGAGACATTAAACTTCTGTTCTGGCTCGTCCTGGTCTCTGTGATCAAAACTGTGTTTTAACAAAGCTCAACTCATCATATATGAAGTTGTTCTTCTGCTGTATAGTATCTTAATACTCAAGCACATTGGTATTCTTGCTTCTTCATGTTATGAGGAAACATACCAACATCAACTTCTTCACAGCTTTTAATCAGACACACTCTGAGAACCTGAATTGAACAAAGGTTAATTTATATTTTCCCAGCAAAACTTAATCCAGACGTCCCAAAATGGTTCAAAAATATTGTCCAAGAAATTAGACTTTGTTGTGATTTGCTGCTATACAAATAAAGATTGATTGATTGATGGCAGCGAACTACAGGTTGTGTTCAGTGACGACCAGCTGTGTGATTTTTCTTGGTCTCCACCAACATCACTGAGACCTGATGTTGTCCTGCTGTCAAAGGCCTCATAGCAGGAGATCATGTTTGAGCAGACTGTGTCCTGGAAGATCAGAGATGCATCTGTGCTCTCTAAGCTAGTTAGCCAAGCTAACAATGTCAGTTTGTTGTAGCTGTGTGGATCAGTTTCTTACTGCAGGTTTATGTAGAAACACCTGATGTGTCGTAGCTGTCGTCCAACAAAACACACAATCTTCAGGATCAACACTGTAGTTACACTTGTTTTATCTCTTCTGTTTCCATCAGGATCCATCAGCAGAGACCAGATTCTCCTGAACCCAGCTGTGTGTCCATGAAGAGTGACTGGTCTAAGGGTCGAATTATTGAGTTCAAACATGGACATCAGTCAGCTGATCAGAGGTCAGACTGTAAAATGTTTGTCTGTTATTATCCAACTCTCATAAGAAGAAGTTTGATTGATGTAGAAATTAATTCTTGACTTCAGTGATACATAACTGCAGTAAAAACTCTAAACAGTTTTACTAACTTAGTTCATTCCAGAACTTTCTGTTGTATCCCATGGTCTTCCTCAGTGAATGAGACTTACTCAGGTATCATCAAGTCAGATGTGAATGTCCTCTTTGATCTTTCTCTGACTGTCCATTGACTGCAGGTCAATGACCTTTGACCTCTTCCCAGTGGATACTGTGGAGTATTGTGTGTATTAAAGTCTCATATATCTTATTATTCTGATGTTGTTCAAAAACTATTAAAACAGGTCAGTGAGCCACAACTTCCCAATGCAGCTTTCAGCTTCACCAGCTCGTTGTGGCTCTGCACGAGATTTCTTGACAATGAAAAAATATAGAAATTAATGACCATACCTGAACACATCCCTTATCTGATGAAGGCTATGGGATACAGTTGAGAGCTGTAGGAATGACAACAGATGTTGAATTTAGAGTATTTACCACAGAAGAGGCATGAGAATAATTATGACTGGGTTTTTATTTCCATCAGGATCCATCAGCAGAGACCAGATTCTCCTGAACCCAGCTGTGTGTCCATGAAGAGTGACCGGTCTATGAGTCACCCTATTACCTTCAAACATGGACATCAGTCAGCTGATCAGAGGTCAGACTGTAAATTGTTTGTCTGTTATTATCCAACTCTCATAAGAAGAAGTTTGATTGACTGAAACTGTTTTTACACACAATGTCCTCATAAACACAAACACACACACTCCTCCTACAAACACTTTTCTAGAAACCACAAACTTTATGTGTTTAACAGTTTTTAAACAGAGGTACAAAGTCTTTACAGAGACAAATGATCAGAGGTCAGAACAGCTGAGTGTTTTACCTGGATCCACTGTGATAGAACACAACATATTTAACACTGAGTGTCATTATTTATTCTGAGACTTCATCTTTTCTTCACAGAGTTCATCAGCAGAGCTCAGAGGTTCTCAGTGGTCAGTCTGTCCAGCAGCATCAAACACAGCTGGACTCCATATTTATGGTGTGTAAATAAATGTAAAGCACAGCTACTACTGCTAACTACAACAGCCACAGACTAAATACTAAACTACCATTCTGGTCCTAACAGTCTCCATGCTGCACTCTGTAGACCAGCAGCTTTTCAGTCTGTCACTGATCATCTGATGTTGACTTCTACCAGTTACATTTACATTTGATTGTGTTCCAGCTGCTGGAGGAGAACATCAGCAGGTTTGTGAAGAACGAGCTGAAGAAGATGCAGAAGGCTCTGAGTCCAGATTACCCAGAATGCTTAGAGAGTCAGAGTGAGGATGAGGAGGTGTTGGACGGTGAGGAGGAAGAGCAGAGGAGGAGCAGCAGAGAGGCATTTCTGAAGATCACAGTGCACTTCCTGAGGAGAATGAAGCAGGAGGAGCTGGCTGAGCATCTGCAGAGCAGTAAGAGGATTTTAACAGATTTAACATGATGGAGAGGAAATGGAGGCAACATGGGAGAGGTTTATATTTCAAACTCTGCTGTTAATTAAATTAATTTAAATCCAATGCCTTTATTGTCGTTGCACAGCAGTACAACTAATTGTGTGTCCCCATAGCTAATACACATAAAAACAGCAACAGACAATAAATATAAAAGAACAGACAATAAGACACGATGGATAAAAAAAGAGAATATAAAAATGGCACTAATAAATATAGAAGCAGTAATAAATAAGAACAGTTGTTACTTAATTGTATATCTGAGGTGCATATGGAGGGTGTTCAGATTTCTGATAGCTTTGGGGGAAAACTATTGCAGAATGATGTAGAGCTTGTATGGATACTCTGGAGCCTCCATCAGATGGCAAGGTGGTGAGAGGTATTGGATGGGTCAGTTATTATCTTGGTGGCCTTTCGGACACACCAGTCTGTGTAGATGTCTTCTATGTAGAGAAAAGAGACATCTATGATCTTTCCAGCTGCTCTCACTGTTTGGTCAGCAGCTGTACAGTTCCTGTACTACTGTACCAGACAGTGATGCAGTGAGTTAAGATGCTCTTGATGGTTCCTCTCTAGAATATTGTCATGATAGATGGAGGGGAGTTCACAGGAAGTGGAGGCACTGCTGGACTTCCTTAGTGAGAGCTGTGGTGTTGATGGACCAGTTCAGATTGTCTGCCACGTGCACTCCCTGAAACTTGGTGCTGCTGACTCGTTTGACAGTGGCCCCATTGATGGTCAGCAGGGCCTGGACATGACGGCCTTTTCTGAAATCAACAACTGTCTGATTGATTTCATTTCTTGTTTGTTCATTCAGGAACTCTTGCTGAAAAGTGTCAATGTAAACTGAAGTCTAACCTGCAGAAGAAGTTCCAGTGTCTGTTTGAGGGGATCGCTAAAGCAGGAAACCCAACCCTTCTGAATCAGATCTACACACCGCTCTACATCACAGAGGGAGGGACTGCTGAGGTCAATGATGAACATGAGGTCAGACAGATTGAAACAGCATCCAGGAAACCAGACAGACCAGAAACAACAATCAGACATGAAGACATCTTTAAAGCCTCACCTGGAAGAGATGAACCAATCAGAACAGTGATGACAAAGGGAGTGGCTGGCATTGGAAAAACAGTCTTAACACAGAAGTTCACTCTGGACTGGGCTGAAGACAAAGCCAACCAGGACATAGACTTCACATTTCCATTCACTTTCAGAGAGCTGAATGGGCTGAAAGAGAAAAAGTACAGCTTGGTGGAACTTGTTCATCACTTCTTTACTGAAACCAAAGAAGCAGGAATCTGCATGTTTGAAGAGTTCCAGGTTGTGTTCATCTTTGACGGTCTGGATGAGTGTCGACTTCCTCTGGACTTCCACAACACTGAGATCCTGACTGATGTTACAGAGTCCACCTCAGTGGATGTGCTGCTGACAAACCTCATCAGGGGGAAACTGCTTCCCTCTGCTCACCTCTGGATAACCACACGACCTGCAGCAGCCAACCAGATCCCTCCTGAGTGTGTTGGCATGGTGACAGAGGTCAGAGGGTTCACTGACCCACAGAAGGAGGAGTACTTCAGGAAGAGATTCAGAGATGAGGAGCGGGCCAGCACCATCATCTCCCACATCAAGACATCACGAAGCCTCCACATCATGTGCCACATCCCAGTCTTCTGCTGGATCACTGCTACAGTTCTGGAGGATGCGTTGAAAAGAAGAAAGAGAAGAGAGCTGCCCAAGACCCTGACTGAGATGTACATCCACTTCCTGGTGGTTCAGTCCAAACTGAAGAACATCAAGTATGATGGAGGAGCTGAGACAGATCCACACTGGAGTTCAGAGAGCAGGAAGATGATTGAATCTCTGGGAAAACTGGCTTTTGAGCAGCTGCAGAAAGGCAACCTGATCTTCTATGAATCAGACCTGACAGAGTGTGGCATCGATATCAGAGCAGCCTCAGTGTACTCAGGAGTGTTCACACAGGTCTTTAAAGAGGAGAGAGGGCTGTACCAGGACAAGGTGTTCTGCTTCGTCCATCTTAGCGTTCAGGAGTTTCTGGCTGCGCTTCATGTCCATCTGACATTCATCAAGTCTGGAGTCAATCGGCTAGCAGAAGAACAAACAACATCCCAGATATGTTTCTACCAGAGTGCTGTGGACGAGGCCTTAAAGACTCCAAATGGACACCTGGACTTGTTCCTCCGCTTCCTCCTGGGTCTTTCACTGCAGACCAATCAGACTCTCCTACGAGGTCTGCTGACACAGACAGGAAGTAGCTCACAGACCGATCAGGAAGCAGTCGAGTACATCAAGAAGAAGCTCAGTGAGAATGTGTCTGCAGAGAGAAACATCAATCTGTTCCACTGTCTGAATGAACTGAATGATCGTTCTCTAGTGGAGGAGATCCAACACTACCTGAGATCAGGAAGTCTCTCCACAGTTAAACTGTCTCCTGCTCAGTGGTCAGCTCTGGTCTTCATCTTACTGTCATCAGAAAAAGATCTGGATGTGTTTGACCTGAAGAAATACTCTGCTTCAGAGGAGGCTCTTCTGAGGCTTCTGCCAGTCTTCAAAGCTTCACATAAAGCTCTGTAAGTGGATGAACCACTGGATATTTGAACAAGTTCAAAATATGTTTAATTTAAAATATGATGAATTAAATATTTTGTGTTTGTTATCAACCCTTTCTTCAGGCTGAGTGGCTGTAACCTCTCTGAGAGAAGCTGTACAGCTCTGTCCTCAGTTCTCAGCTCCCAGTCCTCTAGTCTGAGAGATCTGGACCTGAGTAACAACAACCTGCAGGATTCAGGAGTGAAGCAGCTTTCTGCTGGATTGGAGAGTCCACACTGTGGACTGGAGACTCTCAGGTCAGAATAGAGCATCTATAATTTTATTCTACTGAACAATGACAATAAAATTGGTTCTGACTTTTTATACATATACATACTATATATACGTTTTACATTCAAATTAAAGACAAATATTCTGCATATCTGTAGGATTCTGGTACATATGTGATTAAAACATTGAGTTATCAACCTTTTTATGTTTCCAGTCTGTCAGGATGTCTGATCACAGAGGAAGGCTGTGCTTCTCTGGCCTCAGCTCTGAGCTGCAACCCCTCCCATCTGAGAGATCTGGACATGAGTGACAACAACCTGCATGATTCAGGAGTGAAGCAGCTTTCTGCTGGACTAGAGAGTCCAAACTGTACACTGGAAACCCTCAGGTCAGGATGGAGCATCTATAGTTTTGTTGTCCTGAACAATGACAATAAAACTAATTCTGAGAACCTCCTTTTTATACTTAAATTTATATTACATCTTTTGACAGAGAATCACAAACAACAAGCATCACAGTACATAAAGAAAACATCATGGCCATATGTCTGGATTTTGGACGGGGGTTTCTACACAGTACTACTTTTGTACTTCATTTGTAGAACATATATCATGAGGAAGACAAATTACATATTTAAACACCCTTTTAATCAGAGTTCACGTGACAATCCCCAACCTCCTTCCTTACTCCAACAAAAACATTGTCCATTTTGTCCATCTTATCCCATTCATGGAATTGGTTGATTGGAATTTTTTCCCCGCTTTAGTTTTTATTGATTTTTCACATTTTGTATGTGCATCCACCGACACACGTACACACCACATCAGACAATACAGAAACCAAACAAAGCCACACTAGAAAACAAAAACAAAATAAAGTCCTGTTGGTTCATTAGTCTCTCAGTTTCGTCCTCTGTATCAAATGTTCTTTCAATAGTCTTTGTTTCTGTTCAAGGTTCTGAAAATACTAATTATTGTTTGTATCACACCATTCACTTCCATGTAGGGATCTATCTTGATTTCTTTCCTGTAATAATCTCTTAGTTGTAAGTACCTGTAGAATTCGTGTTCACCCAGATCATACTTGTCTCTCATGTTCTGAAAATTCTCCAGATCCTCGTCTTTCTCTAGAGTGCACCGTAATTCCCTTAATTTCCCACTGTGTGAATCCCTTGTCACACCTGGCAGGTTTGAAATTACTGTCAGACGCAACCCATATATACCATAATTCCAGAGTGAACAGTATAGTTGAGTCCATTTTATTTTTAATTTTATTGTATGTTTCTTTATCTCCAATCACATTCTGAATTGGGCCTGATTTACACCAGCAGAGTAAATATCTCAGCTGGGCTGAAAAGTAGTATTCCTTTAGTCTTGGTAGACCCATCCCCCCTCTGTCCTTTGGTAGCTGGAGAGTTTCAAACCTAATTCTAGGTTTTTTTACCTGCCCAAATAAACCTTGATATTGTTCTGTTCCAGGTCTCAAACTGGGTTTGAGGGACCCCTACTGGTAGAGAATGAAATAAATAGAGGAGCCTAGGAAGCACATTAATTTTGATTATTTCAATTCTCGAGTTAAAATCTAGCGGCAGAGTGTCCCATCTTCCAATGTCTTTTTGTATCTCTTGGCTTATTTTGTTGTAGTCTTCTTTACATAGTTTAGATAGTCCTTTAGTGATGGAGACCCCCAGATATTTTATTTTAGGTTCCTATTAAGATGATATGAATCCTGGATCTCTTTTGATGGAGTGTAGTTAAGTGGTAGTATCTGTGTTTTTGAAATATTAATTTTATATCCTGAGAGGTGCCTGTACGTTTCTAAAAGTTTCATCAGTTCAGGGAGTGATTTGTTCGGTTGTTCGAGGAAGACTTTGACATCATCCACAAAAAGTCCTATTTTATGTTCTGCTCCGTTCTCCATTACTCCGTCTAGTTCTACATTCTGACGAATTGCTTGCTCCAACAGTTCTACGAAAAGAGCGAACAAAGTGGGAGATAGGCAACAACCCTGTCTAGTAGACCTCTGCAAGTTCATTTTATCTGTCAGACTTCCATTTATTGTAATTTTCTTTATGCATAGTACTGATTCACTGTTAAATCCAAATCGTTCTAACACTTGATATAAAAATCTCCAATTGACACAATCGAATGCTTTCTCCGCATCGATGCTTACTAATATAATGCTTTGTTTTTTCTGTTGTGCTTCGTCTACGATATGCAAAGTGCTTGTGGTATTATCCTGCATTTGTCGTCCACTTATAAATCCTGTTTGATCTTCCTCTATAATTTCTGTTATGAAAGTATTCAATCGTTTTGAAATAATTGTTGTGTATATTTTATAATCCATGTTTAGCAATGAGATTGGTCTGTAATTCCCACAATGCTCTTTGTCTCTTCCTTGTTTGTGGATGATTGTAATACTCGCTCCCAGATTAAAAAATAAATATTCCCAACTAACACAATCAAAAGCTTTTTCAGCATCTAGACTTGCTAACACAGCACTCGTTTTTATATTTTTTATGTTCTGTATTATATGAAGAGAGCACCTAATATTGTCCTGTGTTTGCCTTCCCTGGACAAGTCTAGTCTCCTGGACACAATGATTCTTGATGATGACTTTTTATACAGTCAATCATTTGCATTCTGTTTTACATTCAGTTTATTGTTCTGTACATCATCTGTAGGATTCTGGTATTTATATAATTAAAACACATTGTGTTATCAACCTTTTTATATTTCCAGTCTGTCAGGATGTCTGATCACAGAGGAAGGCTGTGCTTCTCTGGCCTTAGCTCTGCGTGCCAACCCCTCCCATCTGAGAGAGCTGGACCTGAGCTACAATCATCCAGGAGACTCAGGAGAGAAGTTACTGTCTGCTGGACTGGAGGATCCACACTGGAGACTGGACACTCTCTGGTAGGTGTAGAGTATGTTCAGTATGTTATGAGTGATGTAATCTAAACCAATCAGAGATCACTTTGGGGGAGGCAGACTGTAGCCACATGTGTGTGAGGAGAGCTGTGTGTGGGTGTGAAGTAGAAAACTAAGGGTGAGGCTGAATAGTGTTTTTGTTTAGGAAGCTTCCTAACTGAGTGAAATGACCCAGAAGTATCTAAATGGCATCTATGACAAGAGCTGGTTGAATTCTCTAAATGCTAAGGAACCATGATTCAGTGCTTCCTTTCTAACCTCCTTTAGCACAGAGTACACCTGACCATCCTTTATGAAAGGAGAGGAGATAACACTGTCCCACAATTCCTTGTGGCAGCAATATTTAACACGACCAAGTGACGCAGCATTCACAAACTCAAACCAATAAACCCACATTAAATGTCCACAGTGGTCTCTGTGTCCTCTGTCCAAAGCTGTGTTCAACATGTTTAATAACTGGATTAACTAATATTAGGGGAGGGGAAATATATCCATTATACGATGCATCACGATGCGGATGTAGTCGACTCTGCATCAATTCACAAAAGTCAAAGAATTGATTATTTAAAAGTTAATTAATAACTTTATGTTGATGGTATGGACAGACAGGTCTCAGGTACGGACTTGGGCTGCAGTTATTTAATTGATTAACTGTGATGTTTTGCTGTCTTATAGCTGCATTTATTCTCTGATCACTTCAAAAATGCTCCTTTTGTCTCCTTTTGATATTGAAGTGATGACTGGCTCTATCCTCAGGACAACATGCAGAGATCAATATTTAATCTAGTGATTTATCATGTGGGAGGACATATTTGTTCATCACATCTTCTTCTTCAGGTCTTTTCCTCTCAGACTTCAGTGAAAGAATCCAGCAGACAGTTGAGACAGAAGAGTTTCAGCCTGTTTCTGTGTCACTCTGACAAACTGAGGAACACTGCTTCATGTTGAACAGCAGTTAGGACTCATGTTGGATAGAAAATCATTCTGACTGTGTTTGTTTCTTTCTCCAGGGTGGACCATGGTGGAGAGCACAGGTTAAAACCTGGTGTGAAGAAGTGTAAGTGTGGATTGAATTTGATTCATGACAACACAAAGTTGATCTTTGTGGTATTTATTCATTAAAACATTATTGACAAAATGTGTCATCATGAAACTTTATAGAAATGAACAACAGATCAGAAGTTAAACAGAGAATAAATCCATCAGGTGTGTCAGATGATAAACTGCTGCTGTGTTGTTTCTTCTTCTCTTCATCAGATTTCTGTGAACTCACGCTGGACACAAACACAGTGAACAGAAAACTCAAACTGTCTGATGACAACAGGAAGGTGACATGTGTGGAGGAGGAGTATCAGTCATATCCTGATCATCCAGACAGATTTGACCACTGGGTTCAGCTACTGTGTAGTAATGTTCTGACTGGTCGCTGTTACTGGGAGGTCGAGTGGAGAGGAAAAGTTGATATATCAGTGAGTTACAGAAGAATCAGCAGGAAAGGAAACAGTGATGACTGTTTGTTTGGAGGGAATGATCAGTCCTGGAGACTGACCTGCTCTGATGATGGTTACTATGTCCATCACAATAAGATAGTAACACACATCTCCTCCTCCTCCTCCTCCTCCTCTGACTCTAACAGAGTAGCAGTGTATGTGGACTGTCCTGCTGGCACTCTGTCCTTCTACAGAGTCTCCTCTGACACACTGATCCACCTCCACACCTTCAACACCACATTCACTGAACCTCTGTATGCTGGGTTTGCGTCTGGGTCTTATGGTTCCTCAGTGTCTCTGTGTCCTCTGAGTGAGAGTCTCTTCCTGTGTGTGAAGATGTAAATAAATAACTTTGAGAAGTTTGAGTAACATTATTTTCATTGCTGGTTAAAATTCAAGCAGAAGCAAACACAACGAGCTTCTGTAACATTGATCTGATTATTAAAATAAAAAGCATTTTGAACTTGAAGCTTTTGGTTTTCTGTTTGTTTTTGACACCAGCAGGACTCCGTAAATCTCAGCTCTCTGTTTTTACTTTATTGAACAACAGCAGAATATACAAACATACAGGTAAACATTAATATCAGTTAAATATGTAATAATATGAGGAAATGAACAACATGAGAGCAAATATTAAAACAATGCAAACATACACACACACACACACACACACACACACACACACACACACAAGCTAACAAACAAGCTAACAGCAGACAGAACCAAGAACAACATGAAGCAGATTAGCAATAAGAAGCTAGCAGGACAAAGACAATAAACACTTTATAAAAAGCCACAAAGCAACAATAAGGCTTCTGTGGCTTCAAATTAAAATCATCTGTGAGCTGTAGAAAAACTTGTGTTTTATTCTTTCTTTGAATAGTTTGTGTAATATTCTTCTTGTTAAACTTTTGATCTGTTAGTTCAGGTCCATCTAACATCAGTGAAGGCTGATTCTTCTTTTCATCTTTACTTCTGTGACTTTTCACAAGTTGAAAGAATTCATGGTTACAGCAGAAGTGAAAGAGTTCATATTACTGAATCATCACTCACATTATGAAACTATAAGAGACACAATAAACATCATCCATGACGTCATGTTTACTATTTAAAGTGTGGGTGACGTCACTCAGCGCGCCTGTGGGCGGGGCGTCGGGTTTCTCTTCCTGTGTGTGAGCAGGTGAGACACACCTGAGCAGCAGCAGACAGCAGCAGACGCTTTCATCACTTTGTCTTTTAAACTTTACTTCATATTTTACATTAAAGTGATCCGCGCGGAGCGGCAGCGCGAGACCGGAAACCGGAGCTACATCCGAGAGTCCGTGCACGCGCAGCAGCTGACGGCAGGTAAGTCCAAGTTCTGAGAATGTTTTGAAAAGACAAGTGAAGCAGTTATTAGATGTTTGGACTGAGCGCCCCCCAATTAATATAATATAATTTAATACAGCTGTCTCAGATGGGAGGGGTTGTATCTCAGAGCTGAGACCAGAGAATCCTGACACGAAGCACAGCAGGCACTGATGAGCTCAGCTGCAGTGTTTTCACTCTATTATTGTGATTTATGAGACATACTGTATATTTATGTGTTTTATGTTGTTTGTCTGTAATCAGCTGTGTTGCTGCCACTCTGAGCCAGGACTCTCTGAAAAAGAGCTTTTTCATTTCAGTGAGGTTTTCCTGCTTAAATAGAGTTTAATGTTTGTCTGCAGTGTGTATGAGGACACATGATATAATAATGAAAACACAAAGAACTATTTATTCATCATGTTTTGCACAGCGGGTAAAATAAGTATTGAACACGTCACCATTTTTCTCAGTAAATATATTTCTAAAGGTGATATTGACATGACATTTTCACCATACATACAAATATACCAAAATAAATAAGTTCAGAAATTAAGTTATGGGTAATAAAATGGAATTACAGGGAAAAAGGATTGAACACCCTTACTGAAATTTACTTTGTACAAAAGTCTTTGTTGGTAATGAAGCTTCTGCCTCCTGTGTGGAGAAACTAGTCTCATGCATTGCTCAGACACAAACAGTCTTCAAAGGTTCTGTGGGCCTCTTCTATGAACTCTGATCTTTAGTTCTTTCCATAGATTTTCTATTGGATTGAAGTCAGGTGATTGGCCTGGTCATGGCTGGTTTATGAGTTCTTCCTCATCAGTATGTTTGGCAACAATAAGGTTGTGAAGGTCTTGAGAAAGCTCTTTGACTTTACCCATCATGAGATGTTTGTAGTGTGACACCTTGATAATGAGACTCCTTTTTATTGGCCATCAGTTGGGACTGAACCAGCTGGTATTAATTTGCCAGTGTTAGGATTGCTGTCTTTTCTGTTCTATTACTGATAGATTTGAACTGGTGCTTTGGCTTTCTATGCCTTTTAAGCCTTCCTGTCTTCATGTGTTCAATACTTTTTCCCTGTGTCATTTCACATTATTACACATAACTTCATTTATACACATCTATGGGTTGATTCTTCTGTGTATATGTGGATTACCCATGTCAATATCACCTTTAGAAATATATTTACTGACAAAAATGGTGAGGAAGGAAGGAAGGTAGGTGGAAGGGAGGAAAGGAGGGAAGGAAGGAAGAAAGGAAGGAAGGAACGAAATAAGGAAGGAAGGAGGGAGGAGGAAGGAAGGAAGGGAGAAAAAATGAGGGAAGGAAGGAAGGAAGGAGGGATGGTGGGAGGGAAGGGAGGGAAGGAAGGAAGGTAGGTGGAAGGGAGGGAGGAAAGAAGGAAGGAGGGAGTGTGTGAAGGAAGGAAGGAAGGAGAGAAGGAGGGAGTGAAGGAAAGAAGGAAGGAGGGAGGGCGGGTGGGAGGGAAGGAAGGGAGGTGGGAGGGAGAAAGAAGGAAGGAAAGGAGGGAGGTGGGAGGGAGGATGGAAGGAAGGAAGGAATGAGGGTGGAGGAAGGAGGGAAGGAAGGTGGGAGGAAGGAAGGAAGGAAGGAAGGAAGGAAGGAGGAGGGAGGGTGGGAGGGAAGGAAGGAAGGAGAGAAGGAGGGAGTGAATGGAGGTGGGAGGGAGGAAGGAAGGAAGGAATGAGGGTGGAGGAACGAAGGGAGAAAGAAGGAAGGAAAGGAGGGAAGGAAGGAGGGACGGTGGGAGGGGAGGAAGGAAGGAAGGGAGGTGGGAGGAAGGAAAGGAAGGAAGGAAGGAAGGAAGGAGTGAAGGAACGAAGGGAGGTGGGAAGGAAGGAATGAAGGAAGGAGGCAGGAAAGAAGGAAGGAGGGAGGGAAGGAAAGAAGGAAGGAAGGAAGGAAGGAAGGAGGGAGAGAAGGAGAGAAGGAGGGAGTGACACCTTGATAATGAGCCATCAGTTGGGACTGAACCAGCTGGTATTAATTTGCCAGTGTTAGGATTGCTGTCTTTTCTGTTCTATTACTGATAGATTTGAACTGGTGCTTTGGCTTTCTATGCCTTTTAAGCCTTCCTGTCTTCATGTGTTCAATACTTTTTCCCTGTGTCATTTCACATTATTACACATAACTTCATTTATACACATCTATGGGTTGATTTTTCTGTGTATATGTGGAGGGAGGGAGGAAGGAAGGAAGGAAGGAAGGAGAGAAGGACAGAAGGAAGGAAGGAAGGAAGGAAGGAAGGAAGGAAGGTCAATATCACCTTTAGAAATATATTTACTGACAAAAATGGTGAAAAAAAGGAAAGAAGGAAGGAAAGGAGGGAAGGAAGGAGGGAGTGAAGGAAGGAGGGAGGAGGAAGGAAGGGAGAAAAAAGGAGGGAAGGGAGGAAGGAAGGAGGGAGGGTGGGAGGGAAGGAAGGAAGGAAGGAACGAGGGAGGGTGGGAGGGAGGAGGAAGGAAGGGAGAAAAAAGGGAGGAAAGAAGGAAAGGAAGGTAGGTGGGAGGGAGGAGGAAGGAAGGGAGAAAGAAGGAAGGAAAGGAGGGAGGGAAGGAAGGAAGGAGGGAGGGTGGGAGGGAAGGAAGGTAGGTGGGAGGGAGGAGGAAGGAAGGGAGAAAAAAGGAGGGAGGGAAGGAAGGAAGGTAGGTGGGAGGGAGGAGGAAGGAAGGAAGGAGGGAGAGAAGGAGAGAAGGAGGGAGTGACACCTTGATAATGAGACTCCTTTTTATTGGCCATCAGTTGGGACTGAACCAGCTGGTATTCATTTGAGGGTGGAGGAAGGAAGGGAGAAAGAAGGAAGGAAAGGAGGGAAGGAAGGAAGGAAGGAAGGCGGGAGGGTGGTAGGGAAGGAAGGAAGGGAGAAAAAAGGAGGGAAGGAAGGAAGGAACGAGGGAGGGTGGGAGGGAAGGAAGGAAGGGAGAAAAAAGGAGGGAAGGAAGGAGAGAGGGTGGGAGGGAAGGAAGGTAGGTGGAAGGGAGGAAGGAAGGAGGGAGAGAAGGAGAGAAGGAGGGAGTGACACCCTGATAATGAGACTCCTTTTTATTGGCCATCAGTTGGGACTGAACCAGCTGGTATTAATTTGAGGGTGGAGGAAGGAAGGGAGAAGGAGGGAAGGAAAGGAGGGAAGGAAGGAAGGAAGGAAGGAAGGAGGGAGAGAAGGAGAGAAGGAGGGAGAGACACCTTGATAATGAGACTCCTTTTTATTGGCCATCAGTTGGGACTGAACCAGCTGGTATTAATTTGAGGGTGGAGGAAGGAAGGAAGGAGGGAGGGAGGAAAGGAGGGAAGGAAGGAAGGGAGAAAGAAGGAAGGAAAGGAGGGAAGGAAAGAAGGAAAGGAGGGAGGGTGGGAAGGAAGGAAGGAGGGAGAGAAGGAGAGAAGGAGGGAGTGACACCTTGATAATGAGCCATCAGTTGGGACTGAACCAGCTGGTATTAATTTGCCAGTGTTAGGATTGCTGTCTTTTCTGTTCTATTACTGATAGATTTGAACTGGTGCTTTGGCTTTCTATGCCTTTTAAGCCTTCCTGTCTTCATGTGTTCAATACTTTTTCCCTGTGTCATTTCACATTATTACACATAACTTCATTTATACACATCTATGGTTTGATGTTTCTGTGTATATGTGGAGGGAGGGAGGGAGGAAGGAAGGAAGGAAGGAGAGAAGGACAGAAGGACAGAAGGAAGGAAGGAAGGAAGGTCAATATCACCTTTAGAAATATATTTACTGACAGAAATGGTGACGTATTCAATACTTCAGGAGAGAAGGAGGGAGGTGGGAGGAAGGAAGGGAGAAAGAAGGGAGGGAGGAAAGAAGGAAGGAGGGAGGAAGGGTGGGAGGGAGGGAGGGAGGAATGAAGGAAGGAGGGAGGGAGGGTGGGAGGGAAGGAAGGGAGATGGGAGGGAGGATGGAAGGAAGAAAGGAATGAGGGTGGAGGAAGGAAGGGAGAAAGAAGGAAGCAAAGGAGGGAAGGAAGGAGCTTGCACACAGAGAGCAAACTTTGTGATCCAGCTGATAAAGATTTGTAGTGTCTGTTAATGTTTGACTCTTGTTCCAGATTGTTGGTTCCAGAGTTCAGAGCTGCTGTTCTGTGATCAGATTCCCTTAAAGAAGACTTCAGGTTAAAGATGAATACAGAGAGTTGACACCTTAAAAAGCTCCTGCTGTCACTTCCATGTTTGTTCTTCTTCTGGTTGGTTTCCTGCTTGAAGCTGCTCATTCATTTCACCTTCACTCATCAGCTAAAGGTAACGTCCTCCATCCTCCCTCCTTTCCTTCCCTCCTTTCTTCCTTCTTCCTTCCTCCTTCCTCCCTCCTTTCCTTCCTTCTTCCTTCCCTCCTTCCTCCCTCCTTTCCTTCCTTCTTGCTTCCCTTACTCCCTCCTTTCCTTCCTTCTTCCTTCAATCCTTACTCCCTCCTTTCCTTCCTTCCCTCCTTCTCTCTTTCTTTCCTCCCTACCTCCTTTCCTTCCCTCCTTCCTCCCTCTTTTTCCTCCTTCCTTCCTCCCTCCTTTCCTTCCTTCTTCCTTCCCTCCTTCCTCCCTCTTTTCCCTTCTTCCTTCCTCCCACTTTTCCTTCCTTCTTCCTTCCCTCCTTACTCCCTCCTTTCCTTCCTTCCCTCCTTCTCTCTTTCTTTCCTCCCTCCCTCCTTTCCTTCCCTCCTTCCTCCTTCCTCCCTCTTTTCCCTCCTTCCTTCCTCCCTCCTTTCCTTGCTTGAAGCTGCTGATTCATTTCACCTTCACTCATCAGCTAAAGGTAACGTCCTCCATCCTCCCTCCTTTCCTTCCTTCTTCCTTCCCTCCTTTCCTTGCTTGAAGCTGCTGATTCATTTCACCTTCACTCATCAGCTTTCCTTCCTTCTTCCTTCCCTCCTTTACTTCCTTCTCCTTCCCACCTTTCCTTCCTTCTTCCTTCCCTCCTTACTGCCTCATTTCCTTCCTCCTTCCTTCCTCCTTTCCTCCCTCCTTCCTCCTTTCCTTCCTCCTTTCTTTCTTTCTTGCTTCCCTCCCTCCTTTCCTTCCCTCCTTTCCTTGCTTGAAGCTGCTGATTAATTTCACCTTCACTCATCAGCTTGATTCAGATGATTTTCAGCATCTAAAGGTAACGTCCTCCATCCTCCCTCCTTTCCTTCCCTCCTTTCCTTCCCTCCTTCCTGCATCTAAAGGTAACGTAAGCAACAGTTTCATCATGTTTGTGTCAGCAGCTGTTAAAATGATCTGATAACAGTACAGATGGAAGTTATACTGATGACTTATGTTCATTTGTTGATGCATTGATGGAATGAACTAAACTACAGAAGAAATAAGAAAAGCTGAAATCAAACATCTTTATTTCACATGTCAAAGTTTGATGTGAAATAAAGTCATGTTCTGTTTCTATAAATCGTGTCTCAGTGAGTCTGAGAAGTTTCTGCTCTTTATATTTCTGATGGAGACGATGTTCTACACATGCAATGATCCCTTCACTAAACTGAAGACATACTGCAAAGTGTTGGAGTTGCTGCTGTGTTGTAGTAGGAAGGAAGGAAGGAAGGAAGGAAGGAAGGAAGGAAGGAAGGAAGGAAGGAAGGAAGTGTTGGAGTTGCTGCTGTGTTGTAGAAGGAAGGAAGGAAGGAAGTGTTGTAGTTGTGTTTCTCATGATAAACTGATTAGTGTTAGCTCTCCATCATGTGTGATCATGTAAGGAGAGAAGGAAGGAAGGAAGGGAGGGAGAAAGGAAGGAAGGAAGCTCTCCATCATGTGTGAGACTGTGACTTTGTGTTTTATTCACATCACGACTCTGTGGTGCTTTTATCCTCTTTTACTAACCTCTCGTCTCCTCCCTCCCTCCTTTCCTTCCTCCTTTCCTTCCTCCCTTACTTCATCTTTGGTTTCAGTGATGGAATTCAAACCTTCAGTGTTCATGTGTTAATGTTAATATCTCAGATGGTGACATTATTATAATTATGATATATGTGTTAAAGATGTATTTTTGGGTATTTGTGGCCTTTATTTAATAGTACATGTCGTACATAGAGCCTGACAGGAAACAGGGAGAGAGGGGAATGACCTGCATCAAAGGTCCCTTGCTTGGACGCACTGTAACCATTCACCTACCAAGGCTCTCCAACTGAGACTGTTTGGTTATTGGTCCCTGACCTCAGGGTGCTGCTCAATTATTATTCATTCATCTAATCATTTGATTGATTTCTGATCATTATCTTCAGTGATTATTACTTATTGCTGATAATCAAAGCTACACACATGAATATGAAGATGAAGTGTGTGCATCAATAGATCAGACTCAGATCAATAAACAGTTTGATGAGCTTTCAACACAACACTGACTGTTCTGTACAGACTGATGTGATTATGTTCTGACACATTTGACATGAAATCAACTCAAAGTGTTTGTTTTTCTAAAAGCTTTTCTTGTCCTTGTTAGAGAAGTTAGGTGACAGTATGGAGTCTCCTCCTTCATCACATTTGAATCAGCAGTGTCACTCAGTCAGTGAGGGACATTCACTGTCCACAGTCCAGCACAATGCAGCCTGCTTACTGATGAACTGTAATAAAAAGTCATAAATATGTTACAGTCAGAGATCTCTGACAATGTTTTAGTCTCAGAAATAGTGAAATCATCTTTTCATTGATGATATTCAGTTATTGAAGCAGCTGAGAGCTGCAGCAGCAGCAACATGTTTCTACTGTAGCTCTGCATTTACTGTTTAGTTTCACACATTTTACATCAACATCATGTTTACACATGTTTAATATCAAGGTTCAAAGTTCTGATCATTCAACCATATAACCTTCTGAAATAACATCCTTATTGTCCAACACTGACTAAAGGCCACAAACATGATATACAGTATCTCACAAAAGTGAGTACACCCCTCACTTTTTTGCAAATATTTTATTATATCTTTTCATGGGACTACACTATAGAAATGAAACTTTGATATGTGTGTACAGCTTGTATAGCTTATAGATTTACTGTTAAATTGTATCAAAGGATCATTTCTATAGTGTTGTCCCATGAAAAGATATAATAAAATATTTGCAAAAATGTGAGGGGTGTACTCACTTCTGTGAGATACTGTAAATATAACTGATAACTTTGATCTCCAGTGATATTTAGTTTTATAGCATCAGAGTCTTTATGTGTATTCAGTAAATGATTGTTTGAAGCCGTCATATCTCTGAGTGTAACATGTAGAGTCAGGACTGCTTTCTTTTATGGAGCCCCAATTGACTCCACATTCAAATAATAAATAAGTTAATTATTATGAAACATAACCTTATCATCATTTCATCAGGCATACAGCTCAGAAATCAGATTGGTTCATGTCCTCACAGAGAGTCTTGGCAGGTTCCTCCTGTGTGTTTGGAGCTGAACTCTGCTGCAAGCTTCACTGCTTTAATATCATCTTGATGCTTTTGGACTTTGACTGTGAAGTTATGAGAGTGTGACAGCGTCCTCAGATTGATGATGAAGGACTGATGAAGGAGAATCAGCTGCAGCTTCTCTCTGTGTTTCCTCTACAGGTGAAGGTAGAACCACTCTGTGACCACATGTGGATCTGAATTCACCTGGTGAGTATTTTCTTCTTTCTGACACACAGCTGGATGAAAATAGATGCATGTCATCAGTTTTTAAACACAAGTGAACTATAACTTGCTGCATATGAGCTCTGTAGTGGACAAAAATACAACTGTATGAAAAGGAATCTAGTTAATGCAGTTTCTTCAACATGTATCCACAGTGGAAATCTTACAGTAATGACTAACTGTGGCGCCATCTGGTGGTAGAATAAAGAATGACAGTGTGATAGACAGCAGTGTGTGTGTGATGTGCAGCTGGTTGTAATGAATGAGCATGTTGTTGTGTTTGTGTGAAGGTGTTTCTCTGCTATGGATCAGAGTGAGGACAGAGAGGAGGTAGTCCCTCCCTCTAAAAGCTCTCTGTGTGGGGAACATGACAGCCAGACCAAAGCTCAGAGGTGAGATGAGGATCTCTAACTGTCCATCACTGTTCTCCACTCACATCACTCCACCATCATTATTCACACTCAAAGCTCTGTGTGTGTTGTGTTGAAGGACAGAGAAGCAGCACAGACCAGACTCTGATGAACTCAGCCTACCTGGACCTGGACCTAAACCTGAAGCTAAACTGAAACCTAGACTTAAACCAAAACCTAGACTTAAACCTGAACCTGAACCCGGCTGTGTGTCCCTTGAGAGTGACTTCAGACATGAACACCAGTCTGCTGATCAGAGTTCAGAATATAAAATGTTTATGTCTGTTTCTCCTGAGCTGTGATGTCATTGATTCTTTACTGTTGATTCTTTTTATTAACATGTTTGTTTGTTTTTAAAAATGTAATGACAAAGAAGTGGTTAGTTCAAATAAGTAGAAAGAAGGTAAAGGACATTGCCAATAAATATCACTTGACACAGATGATAGAGAATCCAACAAGAATAATGTAATTACAGGTATATCACATCATAATCTCACTTTAGTCACAAGACAGCTGTCAAAGATGTGATATAGAATTCAAACGAAATCAGAAGAGAAGATATTGTTTATTTCAAAGAAGGACATGAAGCATTTTGAGAATAAAATAAGGCAAACTAAGTAGGAAAATATCCTTCAGGCCTGTGATCGTTTACCATCCACATAGAAGCAACTTGTATCTAAATCTACTAAAACTCTGCTTCAGAAGCATAATAGAAAACAGACTCTGTCTTGGTTTAAAGACACTTTATGGCACTTCATGGAGAAAAGAGATACAGCCCTCAAAACTTTAAATTTAGGACCAGAAAATGACCCTTTGAAGTATAAAGGCCTTTAAAAAGGCAGTTTAGGAAGGCCAAAGCCAATTTCTTGCTTGAGATAATAAGAAAGGCAAAAGGGAAAGTATTGATCAACTCACAGGAAAACACCAAACCCTAACCCTAGCCCCAAGACTGGACCTATTATAGACCATAGGTTAAAGGGGATTATACAAGTTGACAGTTTAGCTGTTGCAGGCTGTTAAAGTTAGGCCACCTTCGTCCCCATGGCAACAGTAATAACCACAGGGATAAAGGTTAGGGGACGGTCATAGTTACACTTTTAAAAACTGTCCCGACTTGTGGGTAGAACAGAAAAGTGTGATTTTTCTTGGTCTCCACCAACATCACTGAGACCTGCTGTCGTCCTGCTGTCAAAGGCCTCATAGCAGGAGATCATGTTTGAGCAGACTGTGTCCTGGAAGATCAGAGATGCATCTGTGCTCTCTAAGCTAGTTAGCCAAGCTAACAATGTCAGTTTGTTGTAGCTGTGTGGATCAGTTTCTTACTGCAGGTTTATGTAGAAACACCTGATGTGTCGTAGCTGTCGTCCAACAAAACACACAATCTTCAGGATCAACACTGTAGTTACACTTGTTTTATCTCTTCTCTGTTTCCATCAGGATCCATCAGCAGAGACCAGATTCTCCTGAACCCAGCTGTGTGTCCATGAAGAGTGACCGGTCTAAGGTTCAAATTATTCACTTCAAACATGGACATCAGTCTGCTGATCAGAGGTAATGACCTATAACCTTTGACCTCTTCCCAGTGGATACTGTGGAGTATTGTGTGTATTAAAGTCTCATATATCTTATTATTCTGATGTTGTTCAAAAACTATTAAAACAGGTCAGTGAGCCACAATTTCCCAATGCAGCTTTCAGCTTCACCAGCTCGTTGTGGCTCTGCACGAGATTTCTTGACAATGAAAAAATATAGAAAATAATGACCATACCTGAACAAATCCATGATCTGATGAAGGCTATGGGATACAGTTGAGAGCTGTAGGAATGACAACAGATGTTGAATTTAGAGTATTTAACACAGAAGAGCCATGAGAATAATTATGACTGGGTTTTTATTTCCATCAGGATCCATCAGCAGAGACCAGATTCTCCTGAACCCAGCTGTGTGTCCATGAAGAATGACCGGTCTATGGGTGGACTTATTAACTTCAAACATGGACATCAGTCTGCTGATCAGAGGTCAGACTGTAAAATGTTTGTCTGTTATTATCCAACTCTCAAAAAAACAAACATGCACAATGAAACAAATTCAAATCATGCAAATAAAATCCCACTAAATTATACAAACTGCCCTTCTGACATCTCCCCCTGGTTTGTAGGTAGTCGTCCCGGCTACCTTGATACTAACTCTCCGTATCTTAAGGGTCTATTACCTAGGTTACTGCACTGCAAGTGTTGTACAGGTACCTGATCTTGTCGGGGCTCTAAATCTGGGTACAGGGTTCTCAAACGAGACAAAATCTCCTTTACATTACTCTTGAGATTTCCCTCAAGAAGTAAGATCACCCTTTTTGCATTGCCCTCTAAGGCCCCGATAACAAAATCGGCTTTTTGCTCTTCCAAAGCACTTGTGCCCTTAGCAGTCCCTCCAGGATTTCGTGGGATTTTTTTCTGATTGTTGCGGCCTAAAATGCCTGATTTTGCGGCAGCATTTTAAAAAAATTGCGGTAAATGTTGCGATGTTTTAAACACTTTTGTTGCAATTAAATTGCGGGAGACAGTGACAATTGCACACACACACACCATCTCTGATCTCATTGCACATTCAACTTCATATTTTGAAGACAGTTTTCACACTGTTTTTAACATTTTATTTGACAATATTTATCTCTCTCACAGACGCATGCACACACAGCACAGACACACATATACAGACAGAGATCAGTGATGCGCGGGTCGGCTTTTTTTAACACCCGCCCCAACCCGACCCGCCAGCAGATCCAACCCGCCCCGAACCCGAACCCAACCCGACCCGACCCGAGGAACAAAAAAATAAAGCCAGTGAACGTATTGCCATGGAACATGTTTAAATTGAAGTAATAGATCATATACTGTAGGTAACAATGATATTTCAACAAAACGTATATGTTTAAATTGAAGAAGCGCAGAGCTTATAATGATATTTATAGCTGATGACTCTCAGATCGAGAGGTGAATTAATCTTCTGATCACAATTTCCGTGTAGGTTATTATACACCCAACTGTGTTAGGACATAGCGTCAGGTTTGATCTGAAGAGATTGTGGAAAAACGGCACCATCAAGCTTCAGCTCTCTCCCGTTGCCATGGAGATTCAAAACAAAGCAGACAGAGACACACACAATATTGATCTCCCTCACAGACACATGCACACAACACAGACACACAGATACAGACACACAGAATTAGTTGAGTTTACTGTCGCGGCAGACGGTATTTTTTGCCGACCTCACTCCTCCAATTTGCGGTAAAGTTGCGGTAAAGTTGCGGTAATGTTGCGGTAAAGTTGCGGTGATTGGACAAATTTGCAAAGCCCGCACATAATCGCGTGGATTGGTTGAATTTGCGTTAATTGTTGCGATCGCAACATCGCGAATTCCTGGAGGGACTGCCTTAGCATAGCTTCCATCTGCCACAACCATTCCCCAATCTTAATTTCACTGCCTTCACCTGAACATTTTGATATCCATGGTACTCCCATGAACCAAGGCATTACCATGGTGTTAACTATCGATGGATTATTGACAGTAGGGACACGAGGTCCCACATTTGCTTCCATGTTATTGTTGTGTGGTAAGGGATCCTGCCAACAACGCCAAAAATATCATTTTGTGTGTCAGTCAGAGCGTCCCTCTCTGCTTCCTGCTGCGGTCCTGCTGGTGTCTTACAATTCTCCCACTCACACACACCCTCCCCAGCTGTCCTGCAGTCCTCTTTAACCTCTTAACGCACACTGTTCCGTCTACGGGACGGGACGGATGTCAGGAGGTAGCCATACGTTCTTCTGAATGTTTTAAACACCAACCCTTAAACATATATACTCATGCCGTATATTGTTAGAAAACTTAGATTCTCCTGATTCATTCAAGACCACTCACGACTTATATGGTTGTTCACAGCAGTATGAGCGATTAGCTCGGCTAACCACTCAGCTAAGTGAGAAAAGCTATAATGCTACATACCTTCAAAGTCTTCCCTTTATCCACAACGATCATCTTATGACTCAGGACTTTTTGTACAGCTCGCCAAATATCCATTCTTGTGAAATATGAAATCCGTTTCCATAAAACCAGAATACTTTCCTCAATATGTCAACATGTATTTAGTCCAACACGTAACGTAATAACACAAATAACAAACCATATACGGTCCATTTACGTCATTTCCTGACCTGCTCGTCCATCTCAGAGTACACGTGACTAGATGTTTACAACCGTGAGCCTCTCCTGCTTCTGACGACACCACACACCAGCCAATCGGTGTTTAGGATTAAGCAGTACATGTCTCCAAAGTCAATGAGGACATGTGACCGACGACAATGACGACATGGCTTTGATTGACTGCTGTTCTAGCCTATGGAAATATTCGGTGAAATGAAGTTGATAACCTTTTAGCCAATAGTCTGAGGGTTCCAACGGTGTATGACACTAAGCTATCATGTTTGGCTGTCCATAAACAAACTCCAAGCGTAACCGGCGTGCGCCCGGTGCGTAAAAGAGTTGAACCATGTCATTACGCACTCGGCATTTTGGTACACAGTTGGTTCTTCTTCAACTTGACATATGACTTATAGCATAATAAACAGATAGATAGATAGTCAGTCAGTCAGTCAGTCAGTCAGATACATATATAGATAGATGGTTATATATATAATAATATAATAATAATAATAATAATAATAATAATAATAATAATAATAATAATAATATGGCGTCAGCTTTCATTAGAGACCAAGATTTTGATTGTAGGCAAAGGGGATGTGAAGTTATAGGTGTTTGATTGTGGTTATACAGCTTTGGTAACCATGGTAACCAAGTGTCCATTTGGAGTCTCCAAAAAGGACCTAAGGAAAACGCATGGACATACCTGTTGAAAAATAACTCTGAAAAATTCATCTTTTGGTCTTTTGACTGGACTACATGAAGCCAAGACGTGTGGCTGTGGCCTCATTGTGTCTATATCCCGCTGAGAGGTCCCTGAATGTCTGTACACATGTCATTGTAAAGGCAAACCTATGGGCGAGTAAACAACCCCATCATTGTAACCTCTGCCACTCTTTGTCAGTAAGTCACAGAATCACACAGACACTTTTACAAGAATCCTGAGAGTGTTTCCTTTCCACTGATACCAGACACATCTCTGAGTGTCTAACTATGTGGGATCTGTGCTGCTCACAACTTGGGCATGTCGTTTAGGCTAACAACATAAAAAACAGGGGCATGTATTAAGAGGTTAATACCCGTCTGTGGGTTTGACACTCCACCCCTCAAGGTCCGTGATTGGCCTGTCATAATTTGCAGCCTGCAGCTTGTTACCAGCAATTAGACAGTCCCAAAGGAAGTTTTCATTTAATAATCCAAGTTAAAATTTTAATACATGCAACTCTTTAGTTAGTGCATGCATTAGGAAAAAAAGAATCAAACCATGCAATGAAGTACTCGAAAAAACACAAAAGATGAACAATAAAACAAATTCAAATCATGCAAATAAAATCCCACTAAATTATACAAACTGCCCTTCTGACATCTACACTTGTTTTATCTCTTCTGTTTCCATCAGGATCCATCAGCAGAGACCAGATTCTCCTGAACCCAGCTGTGTGTCCATGAAGAGTGACCGGTCTAAGGGTCGACTTATTAACTTCAAACATGGACATCAGTCAGCTGATCAGAGGTCAGATTGTAAAAAAATGTTACACAAACTTTATGTGTATAACAGTTTTTAAACAGAGGTACAAAGTCTTTACAGAGACAAATGATCAGAGGTCAGACAGAACAGCCGAATGTTTTACCTGGATCCACTGTGATAGAACACAACACCTTTAACACTGAGTGTCATTATTTATTCTGAGACTTCATCTTTTCTTCACAGAGTTCATCAGCAGAGCTCAGAGGTTCTCAGTGGTCAGTCTGTCCAGCAGCATCAAACACAGCTGGACTCCATATTTATGGTGTGTAAATGTAAAGCACAGCTACTACTGCTAACTACAACAGCCACAGACTAAATACTAAACTACCATTCTGGTCCTAACAGTCTCCATGCTGCACTCTGTAGACCAGCAGCTTTTCAGTCTGTCACTGATCATCTGATGTTGACTTCTACCAGTTACATTTACATTTGATTGTGTTCCAGCTGCTGGAGGAGAACATCAGCAGGTTTGTGAAAAACGAGCTGAAGAAGATGCAGAAGGCTCTGAGTCCAGATTACCCAGAATGCTTAGAGAGTCAGAGTGAGGATGAGGAGATGTTGGAAGGTGAAGAGGAAGAGCAGAGGAGGAACAGCAGAGAGGCATTTCTGAAGATCACACTGCACTTCCTGAGGAGAATGAAGCAGGAGGAGCTGGCTGAGCGTCTGCAGAGCAGTAAGAGGATTTTAACAGATTTAACATGATGGAGAGGAAATGGAGGCAACATGGGAGAGGTTTATATTTCAAACTCTGCTGTTAATATGATGCACACATCTGCATCAGATCTATGAATTCTTCTGAGCTGAAAACAGTCAGAAATTGTTTGTCACAACTGATGAGCTGAATAGATTTCATAGTGGAGGAAAATATAAACATCTGCAGTTTAATGTTTACATTCTACCAATTTACTGTAGAATCATCTGATTGATTTCATTTGTTGTTTGTGCATTCAGGAGCTCGTGCTGCAAAGTGTCGACGTAAACTCAAGTCTAACCTGGAGAAGAAGTTCCAGTGTGTGTTTGAGGGGATTGCTAAAGCAGGAAACCCAACCCTTCTGAATCAGATCTACACACCGCTCTACATCACAGAGGGAGGGACTGCAGAGGTCAATGATGAACATGAGGTCAGACAGATTGAAACAGCATCCTGGAAACCAGACAGACCAGAAACAACAATCAGACATGAAGACTTCTTTAAAGCCTCACCTGGAAGAGATGAACCAATCAGAACAGTGATGACAAAGGGAGTGGCTGGCATTGGGAAAACAGTCTTAACACAGAAGTTCACTCTGGACTGGGCTGAAGACAAAGCCAACCAGGACATAGACTTCACATTTCCATTCACTTTCAGACAGCTGAATGTGCTGAAAAATAAAAAGTACAGCTTGGTGGAACTTGTTCATCACTTCTTTATTGAAACCAAAGAAGCAGGAATCTGCAGGTTTGAAGAGTTCCAGGTTGTGTTCATCTTTGACGGTCTGGATGAATGTCGACTTCCTCTGGACTTCCACAACACTGAGATCCTGACTGATGTTACAGAGTCCACCTCAGTGGATGTGGTGCTCACAAACCTCATCAGGGGGAAACTGCTTCCCTCTGCTCGCCTCTGGATAACCACACGACCTGCAGCAGCCAATCAGATCCCTCCTGAGTGTGTCGGCATGGTGACAGAGGTCAGAGGGTTCACTGACCCACAGAAGGAGGAGTACTTCAGGAAGAGATTCAGAGATGAGGAGCAGGCCAGCACCATCATCTCTCACATCAAGACATCACGAAGCCTCCACATCATGTGCCACATCCCAGTCTTCTGCTGGATCACTGCTACAGTTCTGGAGCATGTGTTGAAAAGCAGAGAGGGAGGAGAGCTGCCCAAGACCCTGACTGAGATGTACATCCACTTCCTGGTGGTTCAGTCCAAACTGAAGAAGGTCAAGTATGATGGCGGAGCTGAGACAGATCCACACTGGAGTCCAGAGAGCAGGAAGATGATTGAGTCTCTGGGAAAACTGGCTTTTGAGCAGCTGCAGAAAGGCAACCTGATCTTCTATGAATCAGACCTGACAGAGTGTGGCATCGATATCAGAGCAGCCTCAGTGTACTCAGGAGTGTTCACACAGGTCTTTAAAGAGGAGAGAGGGCTGTACCAGGACAAGGTGTTCTGCTTCGTCCATCTGAGCCTTCAGGAGTTTCTGGCTGCTCTTCATGTCCATCTGACATTCACCAAGTCTGGAGTCAATCTGCTGGCAGAAGAACAAACAACATCCTGGTCTGAAGCGTTGAGAGCCAAATCAACACGTTTCTACCAGAGTGCTGTAGACGAAGCCCTAAAGAGTCCAAATGGACACCTGGACTTGTTCCTCCGCTTCCTCCTGGGTCTTTCACTGAAGACCAATCAGACTCTCCTACGAGGTCTGCTGACACAGACAGGAAGTAGCTCAAAGACCAATCAGAAAACAGTCGAGTACATCAAGAAGAAGATCAGTAAGAATGTGTCTGCAGAGAGAAGCATCAATCTGTTCCACTGTCTGAATGAACTGAATGATCGTTCTCTAGTGGAGGAGATCCAACAGTCCCTGAGATCAGGAAGTCTCTCCACAGTTAAACTGTCTCCTGCTCAGTGGTCAGCTCTGGGCTTCATCTTACTGTCATCAGAAAAAGATCTGGATGTGTTTGACATGAAGAAATACTCTGCTTCAGAGGAGGCTCTTCTGAGGCTGCTGCCAGTGATCAAAGCTTCACATAAAGCTCTGTAAGTAGATGAAACACTGGGCGGCCGACGGGGGGGGGGTAAAAATACATAAAATGATGGAGACACACGCGGTGTGCACGGAGGGGAGGGGCTGTGTGTGTGTGTGTGTGTGTAGGCTATGTGAAAGAGACGCGTGAGTGACAGAGAGACGAATATAACGAATATGATGCATATTTTTTAAATAGCGTTAAAAAAAAAAATTAATAACGAAACGCAATATGTGGCGGCCGGTGTTTAATCTGTGGCGCACCGCCACGAATTAGTCTATGTGTGGGAAACACTGAAATATGTTGAATAAAACATTTTGTGTTTGTTACTAATCCTTTTCATCAGGTTGAGTGGCTGTCACCTCTCAGAGAGAAGCTGTGCAGCTCTGTCCTCAGTTCTCAGCTCCCAGTCCTCTAGTCTGAGAGATCTGGACCTGAGTAACAACAACCTGCAGGATTCAGGATTGAAGCAGCTTTCTGCTGGACTGGAGAGTATAAACTGTGAACTGGAAACTCTCAGGTCAGAATAGAGCAGCTATAATTCTGATGTACTGAACAATGACAATAAATATTAATGTTAATGATTCTGCATATCTGTAGGATTCTGGTACAAATGTGATAAAAAACATTGTGTTATCAACATTTTTATGTTTCCAGTTTGTCAGGATGTTTGATCACAGAGGAAGGCTGTGCTTCTCTGGCCTCAACTCTGAGGTCCAACCCCTCCCATCTGAGAGATCTGGACCTGAGTAACAACAACCTGCGGGATTCAGGAGTGAAGCAGCTTTCTGCTGTACTGGAGAGTACAAACTGTACACTGGAAACTCTCAGGTCAGAATAGAGCATCTACAGTTTCCCTGTCCTGAACAATGACAACAAAACTGGTTCTACATGCTGTTTTACATTCAGATTAATGTGTGTTGTCAATGTGTAATGTATAATCAACCGTTTTATATTTCCAGTCTGTCAGGATGTCTGATCACAGAGAAAGGCTGTGCTTCTCTGGCCTCAGCTCTGCGCTCCAACCCCTCCCATCTGAGAGAGCTGGACCTCAGTAATAACAACCTGCAGGATTCAGGAGTGAAGCAGCTTTCTGCTGGACTGGAGAGTACAAACTGTGGACTGGAAACTCTCAGGTCAGAACAGAGCAGCTATAATCCTGTTGTACTGAACAATGACAATAAATATTAATGTTAATTATTCTGCACAGCTGTAGGATTCTGGTAAATATGTGATTAAAAACATTGTGTTATCAACCTTTTATATTTCCAGTCTGTCAGGATGTCTGATCAAACAGAAAGGCTGTGCTTCTCTGGCCTCAGCTCTGAGCTGCAACCCCTCCCATCTGAGAGATCTGGACCTGAGTAACAACAACCTGCGGGATTCAGGAGTGAAGCAGCTTTCTGCTGGACTGGAGAGTCCACACTGTGAACTGGAAACTCTCAGGTCAGAATAGAGCAGCTATAATCCTGTTGTACTGAACAATGACAATAAATATTAATTTGAATGATTCTGCATATCTGTAGGATTCTGGTACATATGTGATTAAAACATTGTGTTATCAACCTTTTATATTTCCAGTTTGTCAGGATGTTTGATCACAGAGGAAGGCTGTGCTTCTCTGGCCTCAGCTCTGAGGTCCAACCCCTCCCATCTGAGAGATCTGGACCTGAGTAACAACAACCTGCGGGATTCAGGAGTGAAGCAGCTTTCTGCTGAACTGGAGAGTACAAACTGTACACTGGAAACTCTCAGGTCAGAATAGAGCATCTACAGTTTCCCTGTCCTGAACAATGACAACAAAACTGGTTCTACATGCTGTTTTACATTCAGATTAATGTGTGTTGTCAATGTGTAATGTACAATCAACCGTTTTATATTTCCAGTCTGTCAGGATGTCTGATCACAGAGGAAGGCTGTGCTTCTCTGGCCTTATCTCTGCGCTCCAACCCCTCCCATCTGAGAGATCTGGACCTGAGTAACAACAACCTGCAGGATTCAGGAGTGAAGCAGCTTTCTGCTGGACTGGAGAGTCCACACTGTGGGCTGGAAACTCTCAGGTCAGAATAGAGCAGCTATAATCCTGTTGTACTGAACAATGACAATCAATATAAATGTTAATGATTCTGCATATATGTAGGATTCTGGTACATGTGTGATTAAAAACATTGTGTTTTCAACCTTTTTATATGTCCAGTCTGTCAGGATGTCTGATCACAGAGGAAGGCTGTGCTTCTCTGGCCACAGCTCTGCGCTACAACCCCTCCCATCTGAGAGAGCTGGACCTGAGCTACAATCATCCAGGAGACTCAGGAGATAAGTTACTGTCTGCTGGATTGAAGGATCCACACTGGAGACTGGACACTCTCAGGTAGGTGTAGAGAACTTTAAAATATAGATAAATGTACAAAAATGAAAGGAAGTGTGTTTTCTGTGAACTACAAATGGATTCATTCAAAGACTACATTTACCATGATCCTTTGTTTTCTTGTGGGTTTCTGTCCTGTTTGTTGGGTATGTTCAGTATGTTATGAGTGATGTAATCTAAACCAATCAGAGATCACTTTGGGGGAGGCAGACTGTAGCCACATGTGTGTGAGGAGAGCTGTGTGTGGGTGTGAAGTAGAAAACTAATGTTGAGGCTGAACAGTGTTTTTGTTTAGGAAGCTTCCTAACTGAGTGAAATGACCCAGAAGTATCTAAATGGCATCTATGACAAGAGCTGGTTGAATTCTCTAAATGCTAAGGAACCATGATTCAGTGCTTCCTTTCTAACCTCCTTTAGCACAGAGTACACCTGACCATCCTTTATGAAAGGAGAGGAGATAATACTGTCCCACAATTCCTTGTGGCAGCAATATTTAACACGACCAAGTGACGCAGCATTCACAAACTCAAACCATTAAACCCACATTAAATGTCCACAGTGGTCTCTGTGTCCTCTGTCCAAAGCTGTGTTCAACATGTTTAATAACTGGATTAACTAATATTAGGGGAGGGGAAATATATCCATTGTACGATGCATCACGATGCGGACGTAGTCGACTCTGCATCAATTCACAAAAGTCAAGAATCGATTATTTAAACGTTAGTTAATAACTTTATGTTGATGGTATGGACAGACAGGTCTCAGGTACGGACTAGGGCTGCAGCTATCCATTATCTTTGTAATCGATTATTCTATCAATTATTTAATCGATTAATCTAATAAATGATTTTGCCTCATTAAATAGTAAAACTAAAAATGAGAAAAAGGACAAAAAAGACAATCAAGTGGGTTTTATTCCAAACTAAACCCATTTATTGCATTTAACTTCAGTACCTTCTGAAACAAATACATGAACTTACTTTTAGTGGGACTGATTTTAATTTTTGCATCATTAGGCCGCCGTACATTTTAACCCTGTAAGACCCAGATATAGAAAAAAATGAGGAAAACATTTTTTGACCTCTCAGATATTGTTTTAGGAGGCATCTGATGTAGAAATGAAAGAGTTTTCAAATTTTTACATTTTAGTAAGTTTTTAGGGAAATGTTGGGAGCAGATTTCTGTATTTGTCACTTTGTCTGAACAGATATACAGAACATTTAAGCATTCATTTGCAGGGTTGATTGCTTACTTAGCCCCATAACAGTATATATCATCAGTAATAATCACACATCAATCATAATTTATTAATAAACAGTTATTGATAAAAATACTGTAAAATTTGTATTTACAAAACTTTTTCTTTTTCCATGAAATAGGAAGGAATGGAGGGAGGGAGGAAGGAAGGAAAGGAGGAAGGAAGGAAGGAAAGGAGGAAGAAAGGGAGGAAGGAAGGAAAGGAGGAAGAAGGAAGGAAAGGAGGGAGGAAGGAACGGGGAAAGAAGGAAAGGAGGGAGGAAGGAAGGAATGAAGGAAGGGAGGAAAGGAGGGAGGAAGGAAGTAAGGAGGGAGGAAGGAAAGAAGGTCAGACAAAAAGTAAGGGAGGAAGGACAGACGGAAGGAAGGAAAGGAGGAAGGGAGGGAGGAAGGAAGGAAGGTAGGATGGAGGCAGGGAGGAAGGAAGGAGGGAGGGAGGAAGGAACAGTCATACCAGACGGGGTCAGTCTGACCCGGGAGGAAACAGGAAGTGGATGAGTAGTTTCTAGTTTCAGACGTTAATATTTATACCGTAAGCTTTAATTTAAATAACTAAACTATCAAATACTACTAAAGTAATACTTCTACTAACAGAGTAATGTCACCTTCCTTCCTTCCTTCCTTCCTTCCTTCCTTCCTTCCTTCCTTCCTTCCTTCCTTTCCTCTAAAGTAAGTCTTCTACTAACAGAGTAATGTCACCTTCCTTCCTTCCTTCCTTCCTTCCTTCCTTCCTTCCTTCCTTCCTTTCCTCTAAAGTAAGTCTTCTACTAACAGAGTAATGTCACCTTCCTTCCTTCCTTCCTTCCTTCCTTCCTTCCTTCCTTCCTTTCCTCTAATGTAATTCTTCTACTAACAGAGTAATGTCACCTTCCTTCCTTCCTTCCTTCCTTTCCTCTAAAGTAAGTCTTCTACTAACAGAGTAATGTCACCTTCCTTCCTTCCTTCCTTCCTTCCTTCCTTCCTTCCTTCCTTTCCTCTAAAGTAAGTCTTCTACTAACAGAGTAATGTCACCTTCCTTCCTTCCTTCCTTCCTTCCTTCCTTCCTTCCTTTCCTCTAATGTAATTCTTCTACTAACAGAGTAATGTCACCTACCTTCCTTCCTTCCTTCCTTCCTCCCTTCCTTCCTTCCTTCCTTCCTTCTTCCTTCCTTCCTTCCTTCCTTCCCTCCTTCCATTCCTCTGCTGCTTTATTATCGGCTCTATTCTTTTCCTCCCTCCTTCCCTCCTTCCTTCTTCCTTCCTTCCTTCCTTTCCTTCCTTACCTCATTCTCTGTTTCTTTCCTCCCTCCTTCTCTCTTTCCTTCCTCCCTCCTTCCTTCCCTCCTTTCCTTCCTCTCTTCCGTCCGTCCTTCCTTCCTTCCTTCCCTCCTTCCTTTCCTCTGCTGCTTTATTGTGGGCTCTATTCTTCTCCTCCCTCCTTTCCTTCCTTCTTCCTTCCTTCCTTCCTTCCTTCCTTCCTTCCTTCCTTCCCTCCTTCCTCCCTTCCTTCCTTCCTTTCCTCTGCTGCTTTATTATCGGCTCTATTCTTCTCCTCCTTCCTTCTTCCTTCCTTCCTTCCTTTCCTTCCTTCATTCTTCCTTCCCTCCTTCCTTTCCTCTGCTGCTTTATTATCGGCTCTATTCTTCTCCTCCCTCCTTTCCTTCCTTCCTTTCCTTCCTTCTTCCTTCCTTCCTTCCTTCCCTCTGCTGCTTTATTATCGGCTCTATTCTTCTCCTCCCTCCTTTCCTTCCTTCCTTCCTTCCTTCCTTCCTTCCTTCCCTCTGCTGCTTTATTATCAGCTCTATTCTTCTCAGCCCTTCCTTCCTTCCTTCCTTCCTTCTTCCTTCCTTCCTTTCTTCTTTCCCTCCTTCCCTCCTTCCTTTCCTCTGCTGCTGTATTATTGGCTCTATTCTTCTTCTCCCTCCTTTCCTTCCTTCCTTCCTTCCTTCCTTCCTTCCTTCCTTCCTTCCTTCCTTCTTTCCTTCCTTCCTTCCTCCTTTCCTTCCTTCCTTCCTTCCTTCCTTCCTTCCTTCCTTTCCTCTGCTGCTTTATTATCTGCTCTATTCTTCTCCTCCCTCCCTTCCTTCCTTCCTTCCTTCCTTCCATCCTCCCTCCTTTCCTTCATTCTTCCTTCCCTCCTTCCTTTCCTCTGTTGCTTTCTTATTGGCTCTATTCTTCTCCTCCCTCCTTTCCTTCCTTCTTCCTTCCTTCCTTCCTTCCTTCCTTCCCTCCTTCCCTCCTTCCCTCCTTCCCTCCTTCCCTCCTTCCCTCCTTCCCTCCTTCCTCCCTCCTTTCCTTCATTCTTCCTTCCTTCCTTCCTTTCCTCTGCTGCTTTATTATCGACTCTATTCTTCTCCTCCCTCCTTTCCTTCCTCCTTCCTTCCCTCCTTCCTTCCTTCCTTCCCTCCCTTCCTTCCTTCCTCGCTCCTTCCTTCTCTCCTTTCCTTTCCTTCCTTCTTTCCTTCCCTCCTTCCCTCCTTCCTTTCCTCTGCTGCTTTATTATCGGCTCTATTCTTCTCCTCCCCTCCTTTCCTTCCTTCTTCCTTCCTTCCTTCCTTCCCTCCTTCCTTTCCTCTTCTGCTTTATTATCAGCTCTATTCTTCTCCTCCCTCCTTTCCTTCCTTCCTTCCCTCCTTTCCTTTCCTTTCCTTCCTCCTTCCTTCCCTCCTTCCTTCCCTCCTTCCTTCCTTCCTTCCCTCCCTTCCTTCCTTCATTCCCTCCTTTCGTTCCCTCCTTTCCTTTCCTTCCTTCTTTCCTTCCCTCCTTCCCTCCTTCCTTTCCTCTGCTGCTTTATTATCGGCTCTATTCTTCTCCTCCCCTCCTTTCCTTCCTTCCTTCCCTCCTTCCTTTCCTCTGCTGCTTTATTATCAGCTCTATTCTTCTCCTCCCTCCTTTCCTTCCTTCCTTCCTTCCTTTCCTTCCTTCTTCCTTCTTCCTTCCCCCCTTCCTCCTTTCCTTTCCTTCCCCCCTTCCTTCCCTCCTTCCTTCTCTCTGCTGCTGTTCTGACCTGTTTATGAATCCAGCGAGCAGAATCACTGGATGGGATTTAAGCTCACACTGCTCAGACCTTTATTCATGTTTAAAGCAGCTGGAGATAAATAATAACCTGCAGCAGAGACTTCATATAGACCAGAGGAGTCAAACTCATCTTCATTCAAGGGCCGGATCATTAAAAGGAAGGAAGGAAGGAAGGAAGGAAGGAAGGAAGGAAGGAAGGACGGAAGGAAGGAAGGAAGGAAGGAAGAGATTTGCAGGGTTGATTGCTTACTTAGCCCCATAACAGTATATATCATCAGTAATAATCACACATCAATTATAATTTATTAATAAACAGTTATTGATAAAAATACTGGAAAAATTGTATTTACAAAACTTTTTCTTTTTGCCACTTCTTAGCCATGTTCACTTTCAATGTGGTTTGAATGAAGGTTGTCTCAGTCCCAGTCTATGTTGACTAGCAGTGATAGTATTCTGCTCTCTACTTATCATACTAAAAGGAACACATGCATCCCCCCAGAGCACTTACAGGTTCACATTCAGGACCATTGGCAAGGTGCTACTTCAGCAAACCCTCAGAAAAATAGCTCAGGATCATTTAGAAGTTAAAAAACTGAAAATCACATTTAAAACTTGAAAGAAGAAAAGAAGGACAGAAGAAAAAAGGAAGGAAAGAAGGAACAGTCATAACAGACGGGGTCAGTCTGACCCAGGAGGAAACAGGAAGTTTAATAAAAGGAACAAATAAATCACTAGATTAAATATAAAATGCTCCTTTTGTCTCCTTTTGATATTGAAGTGATGACTGGCTCTATCCTCAGGACAACATGCAGAGATCAATATTTAATCTAGTGATTTATCATGTGGGAGGACATATTTGTTCATCACATCTTCTTCTTCAGGTCTTTTCCTCTCAGACTTCAGTGAAAGAATCCAGCAGACAGTTGAGACAGATGAGTTTCAGCCTGTTTCTGTGTCACTCTGACAAACTGAGGAACACTGCTTCATGTTGAACAGCAGTTAGGACTCATGTTGGATAGAAAATCATTCTGACTGTGTTTCTTCCTCCAGGGTGGACCATGGTGGAGAGCAGTGGTTAAAACCTGGTGTGAAGAAGTGTAAGTGTGGATTGAATTTGATTCATGACAACTAAACAGCACACAGTCAGTTTCTCTTTAAATACAAAGTTGGTCTTTGTGGTATTTATTCATTAAAACATTACTGACAAAATGTGTCATCATGAAACTTTATAGAAATGAACAACAGATCAGAAGTTAAACAGAGAATAAATCCATCAGGTGTGTCAGATGATAAACTGCTGCTGTGTTGTTTCTTCTTCTCTTCATCAGATTTCTGTGAACTCACACTGGACACAAACACAGCACACAGAAAACTCAAACTGTCTGATAACAACAGGAAGGTGACAGATGTGAAGGAGGATCAGTCATATCCTGATCATCCAGACAGATTTGACCCCTACGTTCAGCTGCTGTGTAGTAATGTTCTGACTGGTCGCTGTTGCTGGGAGGTCGAGTGGAGAGGAGGAGTTGCTATATCAGTGAGTTACAGAAGAATCAACAGGAAAGGAAACAGTGAAGACTGTTTGTTTGGATTTAACGATCAGTCCTGGAGTCTGATCTGCTCTGATGATGGTTACTCTGTCCGTCACAATAACAGAGAAACATCCATCTCCTTGTCCTCCTCCTCCTCCTCCTCCTCCTCTGTCTCTAACAGAGTAGCAGTGTATGTGGACTGTCCTGCTGGCACTCTGTCCTTCTACAGAGTCTCCTCTGACACACTGATCCACCTCCACACCTTCAACACTACATTCACTGAACCTCTGTATGCTGGGTTTGCGTCTTGTCGTCTTGGTTCCTCAGTGTCTGTGTGTCCTCTGTCTGAGTGAGAGTCTCTTCCTGTGTGTGAAGATGTAAATAAATAACTTTGAGAAGTTTGAGTAACATTATTTTCATTGCTGGTTAAAATTCAAGCAGAAGCAAACACAACGAGCTTCTGTAACATTGATCTGATTATTAAAATAAAAACCAGTTTGAACTTGAAGCTTTTGGTTTTCTGTTTGTTTTTGACACCAGCAGGACTCCGTACATCTCAGCTCTCTGTTTTTACTTTATTGAACAACAGCAGAATATACAAACATACAGGTAAACATTAATATCAGTTAAATATGTAATAATATGAGGAAATGAACAACATGAGAGGAAATATTAAAGTCATTACATTAAAATAAATAGATGAATAAAATAAATAATCAGCATTCAGATATATTTAGTCAGTATAGCCGATAATATATTTATTCTTTTTTATTATTAACTTGAGAGTTCAGTTTAGGATTAAAGATGAGATCTTACATGAAGATTTAAACAATTTAGTTTGTGAATAAAAAACTTTTATTCCTCTGGGTTACCATGGTTACCACGGTAGCAAACGATAGCGATACTGGTTGAGACCAGATCAGTCCAAACAGTTTTAGATATTTAAAACAATCAGTGAGAAATAGTTTGTGTATGTTTTATGTTAGATTTTAAAGTGGACTTATTATTATTTATTAAAGGTTTAATGATCAGGGACAATGCACATGAATAAAACATTTGAACACATGTAAACATGAATTAGCCAAAAGGCTATTTTACATCTGCTGTCCCTGGACTGATGTTAAGTATTCAGCCTCAAAGAATATAAAAAGATTTAGTTTGAAGCATAAAAGTTATACATTAAAAAATAAGAAGACTAAATCTGAATAAAGATGAAAAAGCAGAAAACAATGCATTCATATTACTGAATCATCACTCACATTATGAAACTATCAGTGGTGGACAGTAACAAAGTAAATTCACTTGAGTATTATTTTTGGGGAGATACTTTTACTTTCACTACATTTGAAGGACAAATATTGTACTTTTTACTCCACTACATTTCTATCGATGCTCTCGTTACTCTCTACTGTTGAGTAGTAATTCTGAGAAAATAAACTGTCTCTGCTGATTTGCTTATGGTTAGTCTTTGTCATATAGCCGTACTACGTCATATATCCGTACCTGTACTACGTCATATAGCCGTACCTGTACTACGTCATATATCCGTACCTGTACTACGTCATGCCATATGAAGACATGGAGGAAGAAACTGGAGAAACTCCCACTTGGCACCCGTGGCCTTATCTCAAACCCATTTTTGTCACAAAAACTGATTCATTTCAGTTTAAATGTTTGTTGTACTTACCACAAACAAATTATATCACGGCCTACAAAAACTGTTGCAGTCCAGTTGAATGATTAAGTTGACTTCCTGTTCATGTTTTTTATACAATTTGTATCAAAGAGTCCAAGGTAGGGGTCATGGTTGGGGGGGGGGGTCATGGTTGGGGGTTAGAGTCCAAGGTAGGGGTTAGGTGTGTTGAAATATAACTACTGTACAATATGAAGACATTTCATTTGTTGTTTATTTTTGAGCTATAAACAGTCTGGAGCAGAATCACATCAGTGTATTGTATAATGACAATAAAACTACTTTCCTGTATTTCCTGAGATATTTTAAAATACTTTTACTAAATACTTTAGTACTTTTACTTCAGTAATATTTTGACTGAGCTACTTTTACTTGTATTGGAGTAATATTTGACAATGAGTATCTGTACTTTTACTAAGTAGTGAAGTTGTGTACTTTGTCCACCTCTGGAAACTATAAGAGACACAATAAACATCATCCATGACGTCATGTTTACTATTTAAAGTGTGGGTGACGTCACTCAGCGCGCCTGTGGGCGGGGCGTCGGGTTTCTCTTCCTGTGTGTGAGCAGGTGAGACACACCTGAGCAGCAGCAGACAGCAGCAGACGCTTTCATCACTTTGTCTTTTAAACTTTACTTCATATTTTACATTAAAGTGATCCGCGCGGAGCGGCAGCGCGAGACCGGAAACCGGAGCTACAGACGAGAGTCCGTGCACGCGCAGCAGCTGACGGCAGGTGAGTCCACCTCAGGACCCGCAGGTTCTCAACCTGGGCTCTGGGCCCCAACAGGGCCGCGAGGTGATCAACAGGAGAAATCAATAAGATCAAAGTGGATTATTGATCTGCTATCAGTAAACAGGATGTTACTGTCTAAATATCAAATCACTTTCTAACAAACACTGCTAGTTAAAACTTTATTTAACTCTTAATCTGTCTTGAAGTGAGTGCTCATGGGAAATGTAGTCCACTGATTAATGTCTGTGTTCAGTTTAATGTGAAGTCAGTTAATCAATCATCAATCTATCAATCTTTATTGATAAAGCTCCAGATCACAACTAAAGTCATCTGAAGGCTCTTTACTCTCAGAGCAGCTCAGACTGTTTCATGTGTTTGAAACTGAACTCAAAGTTTAGTTTTTTTCTCAGACGCTGAATCAGGATCAGTTTATTGATCGATCACTTCATTGATGAGCGTTTATTGATCAGTTCAACTCTAATCTAACTAATCTACCAGCTGGTAAATGACTGATGAATGGATTAATGGCAGCAGCTGTAGTTTAATCAACATGATGTTCTTTGAAGAGATTAAAGTCTCTAAAGTCCAGAATCAGCTGATCAGAGACAGAAGCTGTGTGACATCACTGTGACATCACTATGACATCACTGTCTCCAGGTGGGCAGGCTCCTCCCATCGCAGGTGGTGAGGTGGTGGTTCAGCCTGGAGAGACGCTGACGCTCAACGGCATCGAGAACGTTTCCTTCCTCTCACACGGCAGTGAAATGTCTCCTTCCTCTTCCTCCTCTCCCTCCTCCTCCTCCTCTTCCTCCTCTCCCTCCCTCCTCCTCCTCTCCCTCCTCTTCCTCCTGCTGCGGCCCGGCGGCGGAGCGGCAGAGGACTCGGCCTGCAGCGGTGCTTTCCGCTCTGGTCAGAAGGACTTCGTGCTGGACGCAGAGGACGCAGTGAAGGAGGGAGCGGTTCTGCTCTCCAGCACACACGCTCTCTCTGCAGAGGCGTGCAGGCTGGCGTGCTGCCAGGACGCTCGCTGCAACGTAGCGCTGATGGAGCCGCGCCGCAGCGCAGCGGCAGACGCTCACACCTGCGTCCTCTTCGACTGCGTCCACAGGAACCGCTTCGTGTGCAGGTTCGTGAACCAGGTCGGATACCTGAGCTACATCCTGGGGTCCGTGTACGCGCAGCACCTGGCAGGACCGCAGGCGGCAGGTGAGTCCACCTCAGGACCCGCAGGTTCTCAACCTGGGCTCTGGGCCCCAACAGGGCTGCCAGGTGATCAACAGGAGAAATCAATAAGATCAAAGTGGATTATTGATCTGCTATCAGTAAACAGGATGTTACTGTCTAAATATCAAATCACTTTCTAACAAACACTGCTAGTTAAAACTTTATTTCATCTGTCTGTTCTTGATGAGTCTTTTAGTTTGTCGTCAACACAAAGATCTTCAGTTTACTGTCATCACTGTGACATCACTGTGACATCACTGTCTCCAGGTGGGCAGGCTCCTCCCATCGCCATCGCAGGTCGTGACGTTGTCGTTCAGCCCGGAGAGACGCTGACGCTCAACGGCATCGAGAGTCTGCCGCTGGACGACGCTCACATCAGCACCTACAGCTGGAAACAGAAGGACGGAGCGGCCGGCGTCACCATGGAGGTAAAACACCCACAACCTGCTGAGCCCAGTGTCCTATGGTGTAACTCAGTGTCCTATGGTGAACCCAGTGTCCTATGGTGAACCCAGTGTCCTATGGTGAACCCAGTGTCCTATGGTGTAACCCAGTGTTCTATGGTGTAACCAGTGTCCTATGGTGAACCCAGTGATGATCCAGTTTTCTCTTATTGATCTTTTTTTAATATATTGATTACATTGAACTGGGCGTAACCTCCATGATGTCTTGCTGTGGAGTTCAGTCTGAATTTATCTAGCAACAAAAATACTAAATGTACATTTTAACAAACCTGATGGCTTCCTTCCTTCCTTCCTTCCTTCCTTCCTTCCTTCCTTCCTTCCTTCCTCCTTTCCTTTCTTCTGCCCCCTTCCATCCTTCCCTCCTCCCTTCCTTCCACCCTTCCTTCTTTCCCTCCTCCCTTCCTTCCTTCCTTCCTTCTTCCCTCCCTTCCTTCCTTCCTCCCTTCCTTCCTCCATCTCTTCCATATCCTTCCCTCCTTCCCTTCCTTCCTTCTTCCCTCCCTTCCCTCCTTCCTCCCTCCCTCCCTTCCTCCCTTCATTGAACTGGGCGTAACCTCCATGATGTCTTGCTGCGGAGTTCAGTCTGAATTTATCTAGAAAACCAACAAAAATACTAAATGTACATTTTAACAAACCTGATGCTGCTTTTAAATCTAGTTTAACTGATTTATGGATTCATCATCTCACCAACTCTTATTACTACTGAGCCTTATTCCTCCTGTTCAGACTCAGTTTATACTACTAGTCAGTATAAACAGGAGGAACCTGGTTACTTTATAGATTAGTAGTTTAGTTTAATCTTCCCGACCCTGAGTGACTGATCGTCCTGTGTGTTATTGATTGTGTTCCTGTAGCAGACTGATCTACCTGACCAGGTGCGGCTCTCCAACCTGCAGCCGGGCTCATACGTCTTCCAGCTGACCGTCACCGACTCCAACGACCAATCGGACGACGCCGAGGTCACCGTCCTCGTGCTCGACCCGGAGCAGTCCAGCAGTAAGTGCTCATGGGAAATGTAGTCCACTGATTAATGTCTGTGTGCAGTTTAATGTGAAGTCAGTTAATCAATCATCAATCTATCAATCTTTATTGATAAAGCTCCAGATCACAATAAAGTCATCTGAAGGCTCTTTACTCTCAGAGCAGCTCAGACTGTTTCATGTGTTTGAAACTGAACTCAAAGTTTAGTTTCTTCTCAGACGCTGAATCAGGATCAGTTTATTGATCGATCACTTCATTGATGAGCGTTTATTGATCAGTTTATTGATCAGTTAAACTCTGCAGATGAAGACACAATCAGTTCGTCTGCTGAGAGTTTCAAAGTTCAGTCGAGTGAATCAGTGTTTGTGTTTTCACGCCTGTGATCCTCAGCTCAAACCGGTCCGACTGGAAAAGCTGAAACACACACACACACACAGAGACACACACAGATACACACACATACACATACACAGACACACACACACACAGACACACACAGAGACACATACACACATACACACACACACAGAGACACACACACACACACATACACACACACACATACCTACACACACACACACACACATACACACACACATACACATACACATACACACACACATACACATACACATACACACACACACATACCTACACACACACACACACGCCCATTCAACAGAAACTAAAGCAGCTCTGTGAGGCTTTATTATTTTATGTCGTCTTGACTCGACAGCTGAGATGAGTCACATGACTGACATGTAAATACATGTTGTTACCACACACAAACACACACCTCACACACACACGCACACATACCTCAAACATACACACCTCACACACACACACACACACACACACACACACACACACACACACACACACACACCCTACTGAGGGTTAACACTCTGTTCTCCAGTATCGACCAAAGCTGTGATCTCATAATTGAAGCTCTTTACATTCTTGTCTTTGTCAGTTGAAGTTTTGATTCAGATGTTTTCCAGCTGCTGCGTCTGTCACTCAAACTGATTATTAAGACTTTATGTTTCCTTTTAGATGCTTTCACAACACTACGTTATATTTATGGTCTGATCTCAATATGCAAATTAGCTGCAACTAACAGACAGACAACAAACAACTTCTAACAAGCTGCTGGTAAACTTCTACTGTCACATGACCTCGTCTGTCCTATCAGAGTATTGTCTGGCTCTGTGTCACATGACCTCCTCTGTCCTATCAGAGTACTGTCTGGCTCTGTGTCACATGACCTCCTCTGTCCTATCAGAGTACTGTCGGGCTCCGGTGAAGGTGGGTCCGTGCCGCGCTGCGTTTCCTCGCTGGCGTTACGACGCTGCGACGGGCGACTGCGTGCAGTTTGTGTTCGGAGGCTGTAAATCAAACAACAACAACTTCCTGTCCAAAGCCGAATGTTTGTCCGCCTGCAAAGGAGTCAAAGGTAACACACACCTGACAGTACACACAGGTAACACACACCTGACAGTACACACAGGTAACACACACAGGTAACACACACCTGACAGTACACACAGGTAACACACACAGGTAACACACACCTGACACTACACACAGGTAACACACACAGGTAACACACACCTGACAGTACACACAGGTAACACACACCTGACAGTACACACAGGTAACACACAGGTAACACACACCTGACAGTACACACAGGTAACACACACCTGACAGTACAGAAACTTCCTGTTGTATTAATAGTGTGTGTGTGTGTGTGTGTGTGTGTGTGTGTGTGTGTGTCCACAGTGACATCAGAGAGAGCCGTCCCTCTGCCCGCTGCAGGTCAGTCCCTCAATGCTCTTCATCTCATCTTTACAGCATGTTGAGGATCTAAAAGATATAAAACTATGTGTGTGTGTGTGTGTGTGTGTGTGTGTGTGTGTGTGTGTGTGTGTGTGTGTGTGTGTGTGTGTGCGCGCAGAGGTGTGTGGGTCTGCGTGTCTTCCTGGTCAGCTGGTCTGCGGCGGCGGCTGCTGTTTGGACAGAAGTCTGGAGTGTGACGGCACGGCGCAATGCAGCGACGGATCGGATGAAAACCACTGCAGCAAATGTAACACACACAACACACACACACACACACACACACACACCCATCGGCGGTCACTTGAAACGAGTATGACTGTCCTCTGCATGGAGTCGTCTACTTGTGGGTCTTCTGGTGGGCATAGAGGCCGGTCCATGTGTTGACATGGGACAGTGGTAGGTGGGTTGTGGGCATTGGTAGTGGTTGTGGTAGTGGGTTGTTGGTTGTGGTAGTGGGTAGTGGTAGTTTGTTGTGGTAGTGGGTAGTGGTAGTTTGTTGTGGTAGTGGGTAGTGGTAGTTTGTTGTGGTAGTGGATAGTGGTAGTGGGTTGTGGTAGTGGGTTGGGGTAGTGGTAGTGGGTTGTGGGTAGTTTGTTGTGGTAGTGGGTAGTGGTAGTGGTAGTGGTAGTGGGTTGGGGTAGTTTGTTGTGGTAGTGGTAGTGGGTAGTGGTAGTGGGTTGGGGTAGTTTGTTGTGGTAGTGGTAGTGGGTTGTGGTAGTGGTAGTGGTAGTGGGTTAGGGTAGTGGTAGTGGGTTGTGGTAGTGGGTTGGGGTAGTGGGTAGTGGGTTGAGGTAGTGGGTAGTGGTAGTGGGTAGTGGGTTGAGATAGTGGGTAGTGGGTAGTGGGTTGAGGTAGTGGGTAGTGGTAGTGGGTTGGGGTAGTGGGTAGTGGTAGTGGTAGTGGGTAGTTTGTTGTGGTAGTGGGTAGTGGTAGTGGGTTGTGGTAGTGGTAGTGGTAGTGGTAGTGGGTAGTGGGTAGTGGTAGTGGGTTGTGGTAGTGGGTAGTGGTAGTTGTAGTGGGTTGTGGGTAGTTTGTTGTGGTAGTGGTAGTGGGTAGTGGTAGTGGGTTGTGGTAGTGGGTTGGGGTAGTGGGTAGTGGTAGTGAGTAGTGAGTAGTGGTAGTGGGTAGTGGGTTGTGGGTAGTGGTAGTGGGTAGTGGGTTGTGGTAGTGGGTAGTGGTAGTGGTTGTGGTAGTGGGTAGTGGTAGTGGTAGTGGTAGTGGGACAGTGGTTGTGGGTTGGGGTAGTGGTAGTGGTAGTGGTAGTGGGACAGTGGTAGTGGGTTGTGGTAGTTTGTTGTGGTAGTGGTAGTGGGTTGGGGTAGTGGTAGTGGGTTGGGGTAGTGGTAGTGGGTTGGGGTAGTTTGTTGTGGTAGTGGTAGTGGGTTGGGGTAGTTTGTTGTGGTAGTGGTAGTGGGTTGGGGTTGTGGTAGTGGGTTGGGGTAGTGGTAGTGGGTTGTGGGTAGTGGTAGTGGGTAGTGGGTAGTGGGTAGTTGGTAGTAGGTTGGGGTAGTGGGTAGTGGTAGTGGTAGTGGGTAGTGGTAGTGGGTAGTGGTAGTGGGTAGTGGTAGTGGGTTGTGGTAGTGGGTAGTGGTAGTGGGTTGGGGTAGTGGGTAGTGGGTTGTGGTCGTGCTGGAGGCTTTTCCTGTCTTTCCTTGCGAAGCTGTCGTTTTGTGGCTGTCATTCCATCACCAAGTAGCCTCAGGATTCTGATGTATTTGGGCAGCCGTACCTCGCAGTATGTTCCATAGAGCCTGGCCATCTACTGTATCAAAGGCCTTTGTCAGGTCTATGGAGGCCATGTACAAAGGCAGCTTGTGCTCACGGCATTTCTCCTGGAGTTGGCGGGCTGTGAAGATCATATCTGCTGTGCCTCTAGATGGACGAAAGCCGCACTGTGATTCTGGGAGTATTTCCTCAGACAGTGGCAGTAGACGATTAGCGAGAACACCAGCAAGTACTTTGCCAGTTGTTGACAGGAGTGAGATGCCTCTGTAGTTTCCACAATCAGCTTTGTCCCCCTTCTTAAATATGGTGACGATCAGAGCATCCCTGAGCTCTGAGGGGAGTTCTTCCTCTTCCCAGACCTTCAGAAGGAGGGCATGGAGGCAGCACAGGAGTTCTGCTCCACCTTCCTTTAGGACCTCCGCTGGGATCCCATCTGGACCGGTGGCCCTGTTGTTCTTCAGGCTCCTGATGGCATCTTGGACCTCGGATAAGGTGGGAGGTTCCCCCATGTCTTCCCTGATGGGATGTGACAGATGAAATTTGATTGAGTTGCAGTGTTACGGTTGAGGAGATCCTGGAAGTGCTTTCTCCATCGCTTGTTAATGGACTCGTTGTCCTTCAGCAGCTCCTGTACGTCCTGGCAGGTGTCGAGGCAAGTGGACTTAAGCAGGTTCCAGTGCTCTTTGATGTTCTCTGGGTATTCCTGTTTGAGACTATCTGCAAGAGAAGCCTGAAGCTGCTGCTGGGTGGCAGTTTCATTCAGGCTTTCAAGGTTTAGTCTCTGCTGGCTCTGCTTCTTCTGCAATCTCCTCTTCCTCTTGAGTTTGATGGACATCGTGGATCATATAAGGCGGTGATCTGTCCAGCAGTCGTCAGAGTTGATCATGGCCTTAGTGATGTTAACATCACGCTGATCCCTGGTTCTAACAATGACATAATCGATGAGATGCCACTGTTTGGAACGAGGGTGTCTCCATGAAGCCTTGAATTTGTTCTTCTGGAGAAAGATGGTGTTAGTGATGGTAAGATCGTACTGAGCACATTTGCTGAGAAGCAGAACTCCGTTGGAGTTGATGTTTCCAATGCCTTCCTTGCCAATGGTGCCCTTCCAGAGGTGGTGGTCTCGGCCGACTCTGGCATTGAAATCTCCCAGAAGAATGATCTTGTCTTCCTTGGGGATTTTTGACAGTGTCTCATCCAGACAGGCATAGAAAGTCTCTTTCATTTCCTCATTGGGAACAAGGGTAGGCGCATAGGCACTTACGACTGTTGCCATCTGGTTGTTGGCAAGCACCAACACGGAGAGTCATCAGACGCTCACTGATTCCCACAGGGAGTTCAGAGAGGTGACTGATCAGTTGGTCCCTAATGGCAAACCCAACCCCATGGATCCTGAGCTCATCTGCTGCTTTTCCTTTCCAGAAGAAAGTGGAGCCACCCTTCTCCTCCTTCAGATGGCCTTCCTCTGCCCGTCGAGTTTCTGAGAGAGCAGCTATGTCAATCCGGCATCTCCTCAGTTCTCTAGCAATGACGGCGGTTCTCCTCTCCGGCCTGTCACTGGTTGCACCGTCCATCAGTGTGCGCACATTCCAGGCTCCAAAATTCATAGTTCTGTGTTTCTGACCGTATATTGGTGATCCCTCTGAACGCGGTAATCCAGACGGGAGGTTTGAGGCAGGCTATGTTTAGGGCACCTGTTCTAGCCCCTTCCCTGTCAAGGGTGAGCAGAGTGGATCCTAAAAAGGGCTGCTCAGTCGTGGATGTAGCTACCGAAGGGCTCTTTCTGCCTCGGTCCAAGAGTCCAGTGGTCATCTGGCATCCACCGCCTGATGTGCCAGCTTGTGACTAAGGGCTTCCAGTCTTCACAATCCGGCCCCGTCGCCGCTTACTGGTCACCACAGGACTTAACCCGGGATGTTAGGTGGATTCCCTTGAAACAGACACACACACACACACACACACACACACACACACACACACACCACAGCATTGACCTTCCTCCTCCTCTTCCTCAGTGAATCAGACCTTCTCTCGGCTGCTGAGCATCGATGTGAACCAGAGGAAAGGTCAGTGTGATTCTCTGTCTGAGCCAACAGGCTACATGCTAACCCCCCCCCCCCCTCCCAGCTCGGTGCTAACAGGCTACATGCTAACTGTGCCCCCCCCCCAGCTCGGTGCGCGGAGCCCCCCCGCACCGGCCCCTGCAGAGCCAGTCACACCCGCTGGTACTACGACCCTCTGAACAGGAAGTGCCTCCGCTTCACCTTCGGAGGCTGCGACGGAAACGACAACAACTTCGAAACCATCGAGAAGTGCAGCGAAACCTGCGACGGAGTGACGGGTACTAGTACACACTAACATAGTACTAGTACACACTTTACACAGTACTAGTACACACTTTACATAGTACTAGTACACACTTTACACAGTACTAGTACACACTTTATACAGTACTAGTACACACTTTACATAGTACTAGTACACACTTTACACAGTACTAGTACACACTTTACATAGTACTAGTACACACTTTACACAGTACTAGTACACACTTTACATACTACTAGTACACACTTTACATAGTACTAGTACACACTTTACATACTACTAGTACACACTTTACATAGTACTAGTACACACTTTATACAGTACTAGTACACGCTTTATACAGTACTAGTACACACTTTACATAGTACTAGTACACACTTCACATAATACTAGTACACACTTTACATAGTACTAGTACACACTTTATACAGTACTAGTACACGCTTTATACAGTACTAGTACACACTTTACATAGTACTAGTACACACTTTACATAATACTAGTACACACTTTACATAGTACTAGTACACACTTTATGCAGTACTAGTACACACTTTATGCAGTACTAGTACACACTTTACACAGTACTAGTACACACTTTATACAGTACTAGTACACACTTTACATAGTACTAGTACACACTTTATACAGTACTAGTACACGCTTTATACAGTACTAGTACACACTTTATATAGTACAAATACACACTTTACATAGTACTAGTACACACTTTATACAGCACTAGTACACACTTTACATAGTACTAGTACACACTTTACATAGTACTAGTATACACTTTACATAGTACTAGTACACACTTTACATAGTACTAGTACACACTTTATACAGTACTAGTACACACTTTACATAGTACTAGTACACACTTTATACAGCACTAGTACACACTTTACATAGTACTAGTACACACTTACATAGTACTAGTACACACTTTACATAGTACTAGTACACACTTTACATAGTACTAGTATACACTTTATGCAGTACTAGTACTGATTGGTCCGTGTTCTGTGTGCAGAGCGTCACGTGTTTTCTAGAGGAATGTTTGAACGCTTCGAAGAAGAAGAAGACGACGATGACTCAGGTGAGACATGATGATGATGATGATGGTGGTGATGAAGGTGATGATGATGATGGTGGTGGTGATGATGATGATGATGGTGGTGGTGGTGATGAAGGTGATGGTGGTGGTGATGATGATGGTGGTGGTGGTGGTGATGGTGGTGATGATGATGATGATGGTGGTGATGATGATGGTGGTGGTGATGATGGTGGTGGTGGTGGTGATGGTGATGATGATGATGATGGTGGTGATGGTGATGATGATGATGGTGGTGATGATGATGGTGGTGATGGTGATGAAGGAGATGATGATGGTGGTGGTGATGATGATGATGGTGGTGGTGGTGGTGATGGTGATGA